>NW_028301541.1:23072500-23230000 GCF_042242905.1 Orbicella faveolata | reverse complement strand
GATTTGAACAGACAGGCGTCATTCTTACGTAATGTTTTAACGGGAAACCAAACAGCGTAATTTTATTCCGAGTACGTATATATTCAGTCGTTCTTAGCCACCATTTTGCCAGAACAAAGTATATGTATATATTTAGTTTGTTACACAAAAAACAGTTTACTTGTAAAACCTTTGTGTGTGTTTTTTTTTTATATCTTTACATACTTATAAAAAATTGTAGAGGGTAACCGAAAATGATAAAGAAAAGGTGTCCTGCATAGCAGTCTTTCAAATTTCCTTTTAGCTAACAGGCAGTCGTGCAGAGGCTTGGGGCGAAAGCAACCAAAAAATTAGGAGCGGGGGGAGCAACTTATTTAGCCGGTCTTTTGCATGAATTTGTATATTTACTCGTAAAACTCTTTGTCGTTGTCGTATGAAAAAAATGTACAGGAAAATTGCAAATGAAAAGAATAGGGTTTAGTGATTAAGGGTCAGATCGAATCAAGGAATGAGCTGAAACTAACATAGTTCACTTGACAATTGTATGTCGGGCTTAAAAGTGGACAACGTTAAAAATTATACAACACTAGTTTTATTAACACCATAGGTAAATGACATTGGTCACTGTTATGGAAAATCATATTTTAGAGTCAGCTTTGTATAAAGCAATGATTATGCATACATTCCTGGGAACAGCAAAAAATGATTTGGAACAAACGTTCTAAGTGTAGTGTTCATTCCGTGCAATGGGGTATAAATAAAACGTTCTGGAAGAAAAGACACCTTATTTTATACCAGTGATGACAAGTACAAAAGTCATATGGGTACCCAGGTTAAAAATATTTGAATAACTCTATTAATTAATACCAACTCTAATTTAAAGGAAAAAGTTATGAGAATAAAATAAAAGTTGTCTGTACATGCCTTCACTGTTTAGACTGAGAGTCCTAAAGCTTTTTTAGCATGTATTCGAATACCTTGTGACGATAAGCCCGCCACCCACCCCACCCCGCGCCGTATTGTTTTCACTCAGCGGCTGGTCAGCGGTCACGTTTATGAGGTAAACATGGCGATCACCTCCTGATCCTCCTGATCACCTTCCTTGTCGATCAGAAAATCAAAATACCAGCGAAGTATTGCCTCGAAGATGAAGCAGTTATGTTAGTTGATTCGTACTTCACATTCGAGTCAAATCTTAGGTGGCACAGGTTAGTTCTTACGGTGGAATCGACGAGGGGAATTCGAACACTAGTTGTAGTGTTTGAATTGTTGGAAGAAATGGTCGCATGGGGATGTAGGAATGGTAAGTTTAACGAACAATTTCAAATTTTGCCGCTGGAATTGGAAGTAAAGTTCATTTGAATGCTTTCGTATGTATTTCTGACGGTTTTAGATCTACCTGCTCGATTTATATCTGCTACGCTTCATGTTGACGAGTCCCTCAAAATGGACGGCCAAACTTGGAGATTGCCGAAAATTAGGTAAGTTCACGGAGTTATAAAGTTTTAGTAAAGGTCGGGCCGAAAAGTGTTTTTCTGTAGTTACCTTTTCTATGGCACCTACTTCCTAGCTATGTTAGTTGGATCAGTTAAGAACGCCTCACTTTTTCAAAAATTTACTTTGAATTTGATCGGTTTTCGCGTGTGTGACTTAAGCGAACCGATAAGGTGTCACTAAAGTCTTCCTGTTTTCTTGATTGAAAGATGATGTTCACGAAAGTCGCCTCGATGGATAAGATAGAGTTAATATACATGGCTGCGGTATTTGTTTTTTGCTGAGTCCCGTAGGTTTTTGTAAATTGTCCTCCAAAGTTGTCTCAAATTTAAGTCTTAAAAAGTGTCACGACAGGCCTTCGCTTGATTGAAATTTAATTTCCGTAAAACTCTGAAAAATAAAGAGATCCGATCAAACGGATTGTGGTTTTAGTATAGGTACATGAATGTCTTACAACACACAAGAAATGAGCTAAATCTGTGTCTCAAGCAAAATCGACCGGACCGCTCTTACAGAGACACTCTCTTAAACATTTTGCGCAAAATACAAAATTAACCGTGTCGACAGTATAAATTTTTCGTTTAGGAATTCGAACGACGCACCGCAAAAATAAACATGAATCTTCGGAGATGCCTCCGCTATCTAATTAGCCGCTTAGAACTTTTCCTAGATTACAAGTCGACCTTCGCTTAGTCATCGCTTCTCTTAATCCGCCGCCCTCAAGCGAAGCGAGAGGCAGATGTCGCGAGAGGTCGACCTTTCCAACGGCAAAACTAACAATTGGAAATGAAATATTATTGGAAAGGACTTTTAGAAACTCAGTAACTTTACCTTTATAGGCACAGGTGTCCAGTATCAGATCTCTTCTTGCGAGTTACCGAAGTGTTCTTTAGATAGATTTATTTACATGCCGTACGAGTACAGATCAACATCACTTTTGTTCGTGCAATTTTTTTTTTACTGTCAATAATCTCCTCTGTGCCGAAAACTACGCGAAAATGTAGTCAATCCAGTTGGGAATTCTTAGTTGTCTCCAAATTTGAGGATACAGTGAACATCCTTTGTTAAGATACATGTCAGGCCCGTTTCCAATAAAGTATTTCAGGGAAGGAAAACACTAAACTGGAAATTTCAAACACAGGATCTCGTGATGCTGGATATTTTGTATCTGTTGTATCAAAATAATTTATTACTGTGAAACTCATGGGAACGTGAAATTATTAATAGAGGGGGACATTGGGATTTGCGGTATTACGGTATTGGACAATTTTTCTTGCGGTATTTCGGTAAATTTAATTTGGAAATGCGGTATTGCGGTATTCCCCGAACTTGCACTATGCGGTTTTTTTTTAGCGTTTTGGACGATATCAGAAAATATCCTCCAAGCCCACCAACGTTTTCTGAGCCTTTTCCAGTTTCCGATTGGACATTCCCAATGAAACCTGGCTTTCGTGGCAACGGAAAACTGTAATTCCTTATGTCGCAATCAGAAAAGGGTAAGGCTATGTTTTGCTAATCATTAGCCAACGGGCCAATAGATGTTGCTTATTTTGATTATTTCGTGTAAATTGAAAATTTCCTGACTAAACGTTCATCAACAAATTCTTATTTGGTATATCTACTCTAAACTTAACATACAGAGTAGTGGTTTTGGTATGGTATTGTGTTTCGACTCGGTATTGGAGTAATGCGGTATTTGGCGATTTTTTTTTTTTTTTTTTTGAGATATTGCAATATTTGTCGATTTTATTTTTGCGGTATTGCAGTGTTCAGAACCCCCAATGTCCCCGTCTCCTCTTAGTGTGTAGCAAGGAAAAAGCCAATTAAGCGAGAGAAAACTAAACCGCAAACAGCAGCGGTTTAGTTGTGGTTTTGAGGTTTTCTTGCGTGTCTTGAACTTTATTGTGATTGCTTCAGTACACAATTAACCTTTCAGAATCAAATCAAAGTGATCACGGTTTTCCGAGTTTCACAATAATGAAAAAAAAAAAAAAAAAAAAAAAAAATCGACTATATAAATTTTAAATCCACTGTCCAAATTTCTGAGTCCAAACATTTCCATCGACCATTCCCGGTCCGGGGATCATTTACGGTACAATCTGGGGATCATTTCCGGTCCTGAGATCATTTGCGGTACAATTTGGGGATCATTTACTGTCCAGGATCATTTGCGGGCCTGTGATGTATCGCTAGCCACTGTCGAGTACTTGAACCAAACGCGCCATATGTATAATCTAGAAAAAAATGATCGTGTTGCAACGTTGCGCGAGTTGCAACGTAATTAAACACTAATGAGTCAAGCACTCCAGTTCCAAAACGAGGCCGTTGGCTCGTCCGGCAAGGACAATACCCCTAGCCGCCAAAAAACACTTAATTACAACTTGTGGGATATGAAGACAGACGTCATTGCGAACAGGTGGTTGGGGAAATCTATTGTTGAACTGTACCGGCCGTATATGCTAATCTTAAACAGTATACAAGTGCGCGGAAGCTTTGCGGATATTCTCCGTAGTGTTTTAATACAGTTGCGAAATTTCTCAAAACAGTTGTGTCTGTTCGCACGATTGAGGAAAAATTTTCAGTTTTATCTATTTCTATAAATATTTATTCTATTCATGTACCTTTCAGGAAAGAAAATACTAATAATCAAAACATTTAATTTGCTTGAATATCAGCCAGAGCAAATCGGTCTCATATTAATGTTCATGGCTCTGCTTATTATGGTCGAAAAACTTAAACATGCAATTAGCCCATTAGTGATTTGCAACCTTTTGTTTTGTTTGTAACTGTCCTGTGAAAAATTTCCCTACAACAACTGTTTGCTTTGAAATGAGCATATCGGGTTTGAAATCACCGCAACACCGCCAGGTTTGACTTAATTCACCGCATCACCGCATCAGAAAAACGATCAACACCGCAAAGCCTCATGTTCCCCTCTTATTTGCCACCTTTTGCTTTCTTTGTAACTGTCGTGTGAAAAATTTCCTCTCAACAACTGTTTGCTTTGAAATGAGCGTATAGCAATTAGAGTTTTCCTGCGGTTTATCTTCAACTGGTCTACGCTTTTGAAGTAAAGAACAAAAGCGCAACCTTCAATAAAAACAGTTAAAAGTGTGTATATCTTCAGTTACACAAGCTCACAAGCAAGCAGCAGTTGGAAATCAACGACTGAATTTCGCAGAAGCCAACTAGTTCGTTTTTTTTTGTGAGGCCATTGCAGCATGGATGTTAATACAACTATCAATAACCCAGAAACAACCGACATTGATCCCTCTACAAATACCAGGTCAGTGTTCTTTTGCCCGCAACTACCACACTTTACCTGGGACTTAAAAAATACAACTTTTCCTTGGATCTTAGTGGTCGTTATATCTATCGCCTCACCCGTTACTATCCTCTTGAATTCATTAATAATCGTTGCAGTCAAGCGAAGGAAAGATCTGCAAAAACCGGTCAATATTCTGTTGTCTAGTCTGGCTGTCGCGGATCTTCTTGTGGGCGTCATATCAATGCCGTTAACTGCCACAGTTGAAGTATTAATTCTCCGCCAGGTTTCGTTTCAGCATGTCTGTACATTAGAGTCAGCGGTAAACAAACCCTTAACGATTTTTCTTAGCTTCTCTTCTCTTTATCAATTAACTGCGATTGCTTGGGAGAGGTACATGGCGATACAAAAAACCATGCGCTACAAAGTTATTGTAACAAAAGGTCTCCTCCAAAAACTCGCGATAGGCGCCTGGTCTATAGCCGTGTTTACGCAGGCTCCAGTCTTTGTAATGGCAGTGGTTCCGGTGGACTCCAAGCTCGTGCAAATTAGGCACGTCAATGCAAGTTTTCTGACATTAGCTTGTTTAATAGCCATTTCCTACTTCTACATCATGGTGTACCTAGGAGTGCGCAAACGTAAAATAAACGAAATCAGCCAAGTCGACGCTCTGATGCAAGCGAAACTCGAATCCAAAGTCGCCAGGACGACTGGCATGCTAACTGCTACATTGATTTTCTCGTTTTTGCCTTTGATCGGACTTGGTACCTTGGGAAAAGTTTACCCAGCATTTGGAACAAATTCGTCTTTCCGTTTTGCGGAGGCAGTGGGGCTGTTTAACTCCTTAGCAAGTCCTATCTTGTACTTTTACAGAGACCGCCAGTTTCGGAAGGGTTTGTTAGAACTATTAGGGATAAAGAAACCTGAAGCAATCAAGCCAGAAGTTGTTGCCGCGCGATTTGTCAAAAGCAATGATCGGCATGGGGCGGCAGAGCAACTAAACTTGCAGCGACCCAGCATGAAAAGATCAGCTCAATCCGACCCAGTCACTTCTTCAGGTTGTGTTCCTCCGCTTGCTAAGCGTCATGAAACATTCTTGAAAAGAACAAAGTCAGCCCCGAAACTAAACAAACGCTGTCACTCTTTCGATAGTTTCCAGCTGCAGCAACCTTGCGAGCTTGTCTCAAAGGGCATTACACCCCACTCGAAACTTATGTCAAGATCCAAATCCTTGGACGCTAGCTGGAGCCTTATTGAAACTACTTGCCAACAGTCGTCAAAACGTACAAGAAAAGACAACCAGGAGACTGAAACGATGCAAACAGCCATCACCATCCGGGTTCAGTGAAGCGACAGCAGCGAGCTGATTCACGACGCGTTTTGAAGAATAAAGGCTTTTATTTCCCGGGGGGTGGGAGGGCACTCTCATATAAAAAGGACGGGGGTGCTCTTCGGAAATTTTGAAAAGAATCCCTAAGAGGTACCAAGATCCTGTTTTGTGGGCGTGGCATGAATTTTTTTTGCACCCCTAAGAGATACCAATTCTAAAACTACATATTACTCGCCCTTTCATTATTGTCAGAAAAGCGATAAAGACGATTGCTCCGAATACTTTCTACTGGTAAAGTTTATGAAAGCATAGTCACAAATCTATATCAATACCCTAAAAGGTACCGAGAAAGCTCCTGCTTTCGACTTTTCGAAGCTGAACACGCTAAGAGGTACCAAAACCGTTTTTTAACCCCTAAAAGGCATGACGAGCACCTCGTTCTTTTTATGTGGAAGTCTCCCCCGGCTTTTGTGTATCGAAATAGTCACATTGGAGCTTAAGAGGTTCAAAACATCTGAAAGTGAAGATTGTTTTTTTTCTGTAACTCCTCTGATTCCTTGGAACATGCATTTCTGGAGTATCCTGCTGGTCTAAACTTCTTTCAAAAAGTTCTTACATGGTTCAATAATGAGCACAGAGTTAACTTTACACCACCTAAAATACAGCTACTATTTAAGGACAATGATCTTCCCCCAAATAGAAGCCCAAACCTCACCCGGAAGTTTGGGATTTTAGTAGTGCAAACTCAAAAATATTATTATTATTATTATTATTATTGCAAAATGTTGTAAAAAACTTTCAATTTTGTCGAATTGAAGTCAGCGCTATCTTTGCAATGGAAAGCTGAAAAATGCGAAATTTAAATTAATTGATTCAATTTACATTATATAATCAGTCTCAGTGGCAAAATCAGTTATTAGTGTTTTACTACTATTGTTATAATATGAATGTAAGAAGCATCAGTAAAATTCATCAAAAGTAACTAGAAACAAGTCTCTCATGTTATTGAGTAATTTGCATGCCTTTGAATTAGTTTTTAAGAATTCCATGTTCCTCACTGTCTCTAAGAACTAGAACTCCCATTCGAAACAAATACTATTAAGAACCGCAGCCACCCCACTTTATCTTTACCTTCCTAGCTTATGTCACATTTATCTATCCTTTCTTGAAATGAAATAACTAGCAGAAGTCATCACTTAATAAGATCCTTCATGAGATCTCTCAGTTAATCCCTCAAGCTGTAGTGCCATGTATTAAAACTGGGTAATACCTCCAGCAATCACCAGAGTCAACTAAATCCATTAAATAAGTATATTTTCTCAAAGTCGCTACAAGAAGTTCCATCATGATCGTGTACTAAAGGAATCCGCTGTTGCGTGTTGATCGATACTTGATGGAGATCCCGCTCTATACACGTTCGGCACTCGATCAACACTTGATCAACAGTGGGTTGATACTCGGCCGAGTGTAATTTCAATTTGAAGAAAAGGTCCTGTTAGTACCTTCTTGTTACTTGATGAAAATTTTGCGGGGTTTGTTTTACCAGGGCGCTTCATGACGTCTCCTGGAATAAGCTATACCTTCCCTAGTTGAATCGTCATCAGTTTATCGTACGTTATTCAGGTTATTGATTGGAAAAATAATTATACTTTTGAACCCTAGTTCCTCTATTTTCAGGGGATGGGGGGTGGGCTCACTTCTTTCGGAGGTCGTTACTTACGGACTTTTACGATTCGTTGCGTCTACGAGCCATTGACCAAGCGATTGGCCAAGCCATTGGTAGCCGTGCATGGTCGCCTAAAGCACTGACAATCTATCTTAGCTCCATGTACTAAGTTTCTCCTCGTGCGATATTTTCTACACAATAACTTCAATTGCCGTACGTGATAATACTGCACGTGGCTCCCACTGCCAGCGACATACTCAGACAAGTATTCCAGATGATCTGGGTTTTTTATCCCTTAAGATCTGTTTTAGATTGATTAATCAAACGCTCCTTTACGCCTGGACAAGCATCTCGATGCAAGCTCAGCGTTTATTGTGATGGCTTTCATTGGGTAAACAAGACATTTGGGCCTGTTCGCCGCGCTCAACATCCATTCGTAGGCACTTTGGTATCTTTAAGTTCAGTTCCTAGATCTGAACTTGGTTCAAGAGGAGAAGCAGAGGAAGGAGTGTTGTGTAATTCGTTCATCATTGCGGGATTACTTGATTTATCGGCATTCCCCGGTTTTGTCCGCTCACGTTTTTTCCTGCCCAAGTCTTCACGTGTGTTAAGACGTGATCCGATATATAATGACCTTGTTTTGTTCCAGATTATTGGCGTCGGTGGAGTCCGCCATCATTTAAAAGCATCGCGAATGACTCGAACGCACTATTTACTTTTAAAGCATTATTAATATCGTGACTTCATTTTAAAGCTTGTCTCATATGCCATCGGCCCTTTCTGGTTTATTTTTTATTTAATATCATCGACATGTCACTGAAACAGATTATGACGCCTTCCCTGGCCGCAAGACGAAGAACCCTAGTGAGAGTATGTAAGGAATGCTAGGAAAATTTCCTACCATTTCCCTGCAGTACTTATAGTAGAAGCCCCGTGCGTCCCGGTAATTCCTATCGATTTTTTTTTAGATCACTCCCGAATAGTGCTCATATTGGATAGTCCAGGCGTCTTTAATTGCGTCTGTATACCTCCATGAAAACGCTCATTCGAAGTGCGCTAACATTGACCAAGGGAAAACTAGGTACTTTGTCCAAAAATAACTAGAGAAGGATTATCTTGGGAATAAGGCTTACTTACTCTTCATGCTCTCTTGGTCGCTGTCATAGACTTCGACATCTTTTCACAATTTCTTGAGCATTTTCTCACTAGTTTATTTCATGCGAGAACTGTGTTTTATGTAGCACATGATCTACTTACGAATGAATTATTTTAGAATTGTTGGAATTACTGTAAATAATGTAGTTAAATTTTAGTCTCTTTTTATTGTAAATATCAAATTTAGGTTTTTAAATTTTATAATTTATTTTATTTATTTTATGTGTCCCCTATTAGTAGAGGGTTTTTTATCCTCGGCTAGAATGTATTTGACACATTAATAAAGTTATTGATTGATTGATTGATTGATTGATTGATTCAATGTCTCCCGCTCGTCTGTCCACTGGCCTCAGCATGTTATAATAAGGAAAGGGATTTACGACATAGTGAAAATTTAACATCGTCAACGTTATGGCTTGAATGTTAACCAGTGTGTAGTCGTTTTCTTTCAAAAAATATCGCGACGGGGAAATGAACAAAAATAGGCAACTTGAAAACTAGAAAAATACCACAGATATTATTAGTCCACCATGTTAGTTTGTTTTCTTGGCGCCCGTGATGGAGTTTTGATTCTGGCAGGTTGACGAACGCAGTCTTTTTATAATGCGTAGTGCTGTGACCACAATTATCAGCACAGACGCTATCCACGGTTGAAGGAGTTCGATAGAATACCGACGTAAACGAAAATGGGATCTCCAGCTCCTTTGATCTTCGAAATAACGTCACGTCTTCGAATTTTTGGCGAACTGATTTGAAGATTATGGAAGAGGTTAAAACCAGAGTTCCAATCCATGAGAGAGCTATGACTTTGGGGATATTGTTTCTGCCCATGCATCGCTTGCATGGAAGTAAAACGCAATCCCGCCGGTCGATCGCCATTAATTACATGGTCACAGCATTGAGTATGTTACAGGCAAATCCGCTTGGCACAAGAACAGAACAAGCAGGTTCAGCAGACACCGGAATATCCAAGAGACGAATCACTGTCAAGGCTAAACGAGGCCAATTCAGCAGAGAATTGAAAATTCCATTCACAGCAAGACTGCCGAACAAATAGTGTGGAACCTTGCGTAAATCTGAACGCTTTCCCAGTAAAACGCAAACGTGCGCGTTTGCAAAGAAGCCGACCAAACTGGCGATCGATAACACCGTGATACTAACTCTGTGCTAGGGGGGACTGGTAATGAATAGCCGCTGTTTGAAGTGGATCGCTCCGTTCTAAATTTCAGACCTCGACGAAAGGTAGTGAGTCAGTACCTTTCGTCGAGGACTGAAATTTACGATCTCACTTCGCCTAAATAAGAAACCGCTTAAGGGGATATTTATTAGTCTGCCCTGGAAAGAAGCATATTTCGCCCTAAGTACTTGTTTTATTTGTATTCTCAAAAAAAGCTCAGAGGATTGATTTTTAATTTAAAAAGTTCGATAAACCGTGCACGGAATCATTGTCCATGGATCAAGGCGATTCTTTGTCGGCAATAGTTGGAATCATTTCGATCAATAAAAAAGAAAAAAAAAGGTAAACAAAAAAATTATATACATATTTTCTCCTGTAACTCTAGACAGAAAGGTGCTCTTATTTGGATATAATTTTCCGCTTATCTATTCTTGCTAAAACGACATTTTAGTTCTGTTAAGAAATATATAACATGACGAAATTATCTCAACTTATCTTTCTTGTTCTCAAACAGCCAAAAAGCTCTTTACAGCGGACAAGCTAAAATCATGTCACGAAAAAAACGGAACTGAGACGTAAGAGAAGATACAGTTCTCCATGAAATAATGTAGCTACACAGAAAGAAACGGCTAACAACGACTGTAAATGTTGCTGAGAGTGAAGAAATAAAGAGTAACATATTAGTACTTTTAATAACACCGATCAAACACGCCGGGAAAAAATAACGTGACAAAGTCTTCATCCTGCTGTTCTTCTAAGCGATCAGTTGATATTCAAATTTTCTCTCCAATTGCAATAAATTGGTCAACAAAAATAAGGTACTAACAGTACGATAAAAAAAAAGAAATTCAATATTAAAAATAGTCCAAAGAACAGTGTATTAAATTAAGAATCAATCCACCGTAAGTTGGAGTAACAAGTGGAAAAGAGTTTTGTATCGAGTTTATTTACACTGTATTACAAACTTCTGTGCGACTGTTTTAACTATATATATTTAGCAAAAAAAATCATTTCTATCTACACCAAATGTCGAAAACAAATTTGGAAATTCATGTTTTTTACCTGCCGGTTTGCACAATTTGTCTGTGCTGTGAAATTTATTTTCTCGAGTTCCCATGGGAAACTGTGTTTGGT
Organism: Orbicella faveolata; assembly: GCF_042242905.1. Classification (NCBI taxonomy): domain Eukaryota; kingdom Metazoa; phylum Cnidaria; class Anthozoa; order Scleractinia; family Merulinidae; genus Orbicella; species Orbicella faveolata. The sequence goes on along the minus strand of NW_028301541.1, from coordinate 23,218,800 downwards.
GTTATTTCAGGCAATAGTATATATCTTAAGCTTTTAGAAAATACAAAAAAGACAGTAATACACTGACAATTATTTTTGATACAAGATTTTTTTTCCACTAAAGACTGAAATTGCTCGATTTCTTATCGGATTTCGTCTTAACACTTTAGCGGTATTTATTTAGATATTTTCTTAATGGTTCACTCTCGGTCACCCGTCACTGGCTGCTCTTGGAATAGCTTGCAGAGGCCTCAACATATTCTGGAAAAGGAATGGATTAACTACATAGGAAAAATTAGATATCAACAACACTATGGCCAGAACATTTGGCAGTATGGGGACGGAGTTTCCAAGAAATACCGCTAAGGGAAAATAAACAAAAATGGGTAACTTGCAAACTAGAAAAACACCACAGATCTTATAAGTTAACAATATTAGTTGGTTTTCTTGGCGCCTGTTATGGCTGTTTGATTTTGGCAGGGTTGACGAACGCAGTCTTTTTATAATGCGTAGTGCTGTGACAACAATGATCAGCACCGAAACAATGTTGAAGAAGTTCGATAAAATAGTGACGTAAACTAAAATGGGATCTCTAGCTTTTTTCATCCTCGGAATAACGTCACATCCGTCGAATCGTTGGCGAGCCGATTTGAAGATTATGGGAGAGGTTAAAACTAGAGTTCCAATCCATGAAAGAACTATGACTGTGGGGATATTGTTTCTGTCCATGTGTCGCTTGAATGGACGTAAAACGCAATCCTGTCGATCGATCGCCATTAACGACAAGGTCACAGCATTGAGTATGTTACAAGCAAATCCGCTTGGCACAAGAACAGAACAAGCAGGATCAACAGACACCGGAATATCCAAGAGTCGAATCACTGTCAAGGCTAAACGAGAAGGCAAATTCAGCAGAGAATTGAAAATTCCATTCACAGCAAGACTGCCGAACAAATAGTGTGGAACCTTGCGTAAATCTGAATGCTTTCTAATCAGAAGGCAAACGCGCGCGTTTGCCAAGAAACCGACCAAACTGGCGATCGATAGCATCGTGACACTAGCGACGGCTGTGCCCGGGGCGACTGGTAATAAATAGCCATTGTTTGAGATGGATCGATTCATTTCGAGAACTCTGATCCGAGGAGTAAAGTTATGATCTTGCTCCGCCTGAGTGGAAAACTTATGGAAAGAAGCTCGGGTCACCTTATAAGTACGTACAAGTTTTAATCTTTTTCTGAAAAATAATCATATCGTATAACGTTTTAATTTAAAAAGTTCGATCAATCTTGCACGGAACCATTGTTCTTGGATCAAGGCGATATTTGGGACTGAATTAAGCATTGATCATTTAAAAAAAAAAACGAAAAAAAAAAAAAAAACAGCTGGAAACAAAACTGAATATATATATATATTTATATTTTCTCCTGTATCTCGAGAGAGAAAATTGTTCTTGTTTGGAATTTTTCTTAAGTATTGTATTTCCATGAGATAGAACGATCCTAAAACAAATTTCCACTGAGTTGTGTTGTGAAATATATCAAACTACAAGGACGAGATTACCGCGACTTTTACTTGTCATTCTCAAACAGCTGTAAACCAAAATTTCTTTAACTGGGCCAAGCTAAAGATAGGTCGTAAGGGAAGATACAGTTTTTCATGGAGCAATATAACCACAAAGTGAGCAACGGCTAACAACCACTGAAAATGTTTTTCAGAGTGAGTTAATAATTTCTAATTCCCACTTTTAATAACAGTGATCAAACGCACCGGGGAAAACTATGATTATTAGTCTTAATCTTCTTATTCATCAAAGTGTCTTGTCAATATTAAAATTGTCTCTCCAATTTCAATAAATTGGTCAGCAAACAAAAGGCTAGAATAGTAAAAAGAAATACATATATCAAAAAATATGACCCGAAGAACTGTATGTACCGACGTCTTAATCATAGATTGCGAAATTAATGTAATTTATTGAATTTATACCATAGTATTCGCGACATTCCCTTTCATGATTTAGAAACTGTGGTGAGTTCTCCAATAAACAGAAACCGGAGAGTTGTACAACGTCAGTTGAGACAACTGGGGCAAAATGTCGAAGGAACCTGTTGGCTTTGAGCAGAAAAAGTGATCTTTCATACAATTTTGCATCTAGTTTTTCTTCCATTTTCTTCCAATTCGCTGCGTGGCAGAAAAAGTGCAATGATAGTGAAACTGTGGCTAAGAATTCAAATAAGCATGCAGACTTTCCCAACATGGCAAAATTCTCGAGACTCTCCGCTAAACACGTATTTGCTGTTATTTTCGGCAAGCTCCATTACTCAACTAGCCAATCAGATTTAGAGGTGTTTTGTAGTAAAACTGTATCAAGAACCTAACAAACTCGTTCCTAGGCTATTTCTTCTTCCCGAGGGCGCCAAACTCAGTCTGATTACAGGTCTCGTCTACTCTCCTTTGGGCCTGCTCACAATTACCCCCCGCACTGCTCACTCATCGTGGACCCTCATCCTCGATTACGCACTCCGACTTTGGCCTAATTCCGTGTCTTCACATCTGTAGACATAGAAAAACAGACGTCATGTACGTGTGCCGCGCGTCATCCGTTTTGAAAGCGATAGCTGGAAAGAAAAAAAAAAAAAAAAACTAAATAAAAGCGAAATTAACTCGATAACTTAGAAGTCTTCAGTAAATGGCCTCTCTGAAATCATTTGTTTCGCCAGGTTTGCAACAAGCGAGCGTGTCTTCCTGAGTAAAATTATCCTGGTTTTTATGTTTTCATTTCGCCTCAAATCAAGTAATCTGGATTCGCCAAGGGAAGACCCTCTTGACCTCATAATTAACAGAAGTGAGTTAGCTATAACCTCCCTATACATAAAGTTGGCTCCGTCCACATGTATCCAGATATTTTCGAATCCGCAACTTTTTCTTTCCGGATACGTCTTCCGTCCACACGCATCCGGCAAATTCGGCAGCGAATCCGGATATTTTTGAATCCGCTTTCCAGAGTGGAAAAAACTAAATCCACAACGAATCCGATAACGTGTGGACTCCGTATATTTTCGAATCCGATGACGTAGCAAAATCGTGTCCAGTCTCTTACCGAACAATAAACCAATATGGCGGCACAACGTGTAGGCCTAGTTTCTCTAGAGTGAATCCGGATACCATCGGATGCATGTGGACAGGCGAATTCGATTTGAATACGCCACGTGTTTGAATCCGGAAAGAAAAAGTTGCGGACTCAAAAATATCCGGATACGTGTGGACGGGGCCCTAATGTGTCACCTTGAAAACGGTGAATAATAATAATAATAATAATAATAATAATAATAATAAATAAATAAATATTTATAAAGCGCCTATCCATGCTTGCTCTAGGCGCTGTACAATTCGCCAAAATGAGCTGTACTAATCTTAATAATTAAAAATGTGCATTTAAGAAAGTAGTAAAAAGTAAAAATCGCTAAGAATAATAAGTTTTCTTAAAAAGATGAGCCGATAACGTGTGGACGGTGAATCCGCATATTTTCGAATCCGATGACGTAGCAAAATCGTGTCCAGTCTGTAGCCTTTGCCTTAGCAGCAGCAGGTCTAAGTGGAAATTGTCGCCGGAAAATTTGCACAGTGACTCTTTTTTATTGATTCTAACTTGTCTTGTTTATACCTCTAACACTGGTGTCCAATTTCTATTTATGTTTGCCATGTATAGGGGGGTGAATAGATTTTCGGATCGATGGATTTGGCCTTAAAAAGCGCACGGATTGTGGATTTTTGCGGTAAATCAAGCGGATTGGCTGATTTTGAAAACACAGTGGATCGTGGATCAGCTGTGAACTTTGGCACGGATTCCGGATTGTGCCTGTATTGATTGTTCGAATCTTGGGTCCTATATGAAATTTGGATCATAGATCTTTCTTCAGCCTTGGTCCGGTATGTTAATGAGTTCATCCAAATTATTTTTTCTTTCGAACAAAGCTCATTTAAACTCAAGTATGAGACTGTTATTGGAATTGTACTGTGTTATAGTCATCAAGCATTTTGCCTTCTTTACTGTTTGTGCGAAATTAACACTGGCATTCACATTTACCAGTTTACCTTTGAACTTTTACACTTCTGTTTCCGGATGTGGTTGTCGTTTCGGATTTGAACAAAAATTTTGGCGGATCGACGGATTTGGCGAAAAAAAGGCACGGATCGGCGGATTTGCATACCCCTATTCACCCCCCTCCTTGTACAAATGAGCATTTTCCATGCGCTGGTTAATGTGCCTATGTCAGGATGCGGAAATGATACCCAAATAATACTTGGTCTGGTGGAATTTTTAACTCTGTAGTCTATGCTTTCAATGACATACTCTGCACCATTAATAAGTCCACCAATCACATCAATATTAGTTGTCAAGTCACATTTTGCTGCATTTGCTACTGACACTAGTGAATATAAACCCATTGTCTTTGTTGGATCATCTGAAATTTTGTTTTTCATTTGTTTCTTCAGATTATCAGAAGTGTCCCCAACTATAACGTCTAGACTCTACCTGTGCTTTAATGTGCAGCATTTAACTCACCCTCAGAAGAACTAATTGTATCTTGGACGTGGAATATCTCGATTAAATACTTCGATATTTTTTCAATATTTGTTCATGATTCTGTTCTCTGATTTGATCCAATTTAGATGATACAAGTATCAGGCTTTCGTCTTTCAAGGTCTGTAGAGGTTTATATTGGGGAACCTCAGAAACGCTACTTAGGCGCTCTGGCAGAATTTTCGAACTACATGTATCATTGATTCTGCCATTATATTTCTGAAATGTGAAAATTTTCAGTAGCCCCCTTTAAAAGCCTTAATATACGAGCAATCCAATTTATCGTTAATTATCAGTTTGCACGGGGCTTTGCTAATTAATTAACGGGCGCACGTTCGTAACTTCATCCGTCAGATCATAAATGAGCAATCGTATGAAAGCTCGAGCAATTAAGGATTTGCACTACTCGTGCTATTTGAAAATTCTTTCAAATTGCACTTGCCTACACCCATTCATTCGATTTATTCCTATTCATTTACGACGCCATACTTTTTGTCATGCCCGCTCCCTCAAAAAAATCCTGCCATCCCCACCATTTTTTCGTCACATAAAAGCGAACGGTCCCTTAGCTGTTAAAATGTATACCTCTTCATCATCTGTCAAAATACCGAGGAATAAGATTGTTTACTTCATTGAAGATCCAAACTGTCCCAGTAACGAAATTGGCCACCATGTAGGATTCCTATTTACATTTCTGACATTAGCCGCCTTTACGCACCAGTTTCTGACGTAAATGTTTGACGCAAAGATCAAAGACAATTACTCCAGAGGAGTGTAATGAATTAGCAAAACCACAGTCACTTGACTTGGCACAAAAAAAAAAATTGCTCCTACGTCGTCTTTTTCTGTTGCTCGAATGTAATTTAAGCCTTTCAGTGTTTGCTTTTGGACAAGAGGAAAGGTAAGACCCTATTTTTATATAAATATAAAGTAATATTTATCGCTTTTTACTCTTCTGGCAGTGTTATTTTACTCCCGTCCGAAGTAATTCTTTTGGGGGGTATAACGAGAGCTGAAAAACACTTCCTGAATTTAGTTCTCGCTTTGGTATTTAACACGGGGTGTACAATTTGTTTTGTTCTCCAAAAATGACTGTAATTAATTGGACTTGCGATATTTCTTGGGGCACTAGAAAGTTGATGCGTCAAAAATTCTGTAGAACAGTTAGTTAGGTACATTAGGGAACTGAATAACTTTCAATCGTTAATTTTCAACGCGACAAACCATTGCATCGAAAAGGTGTACCACGGCTCCAGTAAAAAACAGCATTAAAGTCTTTCTTTCCCAAACTCAAAGTTTTTATTATTTAGTTTAATTTGATATCATTTTGTCCATTGCGATATCCTCAGTTGATTTCCTGAATTATTGTCGCCTTGCTTGTTCATTCAGCAGTTCATGTGTTGATGATTATAGAATTTACCTAAGTGTGTGATAGATTAGTTTGCTTGGAAATGCAGCCGGGTTATTAAGTGTTAAACTTTGTTTTGATCAATAGTGTGATTAGGCAAACATTAAGAGAAATTAGCTTGTATTTGCGGAAAATTCTGAAAGAGATGATTTTGAATACGATTCCAATATCTCTTATTGGCTCGTAATGTGTATACATGCTTTACAATGTGGTGTTTTTAAACTCAATATTAACCTCACTCGAGGGTGACACTGTTTAAACATGTGAAAGACTGAAGTTCAGTTGAAACTGAATTCAGAATAGACCAGCAAAGGTTCAAAATTTCCGTTTGATAAATACCTAGTTTTAAGGGCTTGATAAAATTTGCAATAAATATTTACATTTCTTTTTACATTGTTTTTATTCTTCTATTTCCCATTGTGTAGGTTAACTCTCTAAAGGAAATTGGGTGATCGGCAGTTTTCATTGTGCTTTGCTATTGTGTTGGAAAAAGAAAAGAAAATTGCAAAATATCCGGTGGCCTTCAAAACATCTTAGCGGTTCCAGTACAGGTTGGAAAACATGCATATGACCATAAACAACTCGGCAAACAGATCCAGCATTCTCGATGAAATCACTAAACCGGGAGGAAAATATGATTTAAAAATTTATCACGTGTTTTGCATCAGTATTGCAGTGACTGCCTTCCTGGCGAATTTCACTTTATGCCTCCTTCATGCTTGTTGCAAGAGACTTCGTCGTTCTAAAAACATTTTTCTCATCACTCATTACGTCGCCAACACTTTTCAAACGTTAACAGCGATGGTGTTTTTCTCCTGGCCAAGCAATGGCAACGCTCTAGTTTGTTTGTTAAACGTCTTTTTCAGCTGTTCTGTTTTATGTATTCCTGTGATATCGCTCGTGACTTTGTTTAAAACTCAGTGGGTGAATCGATGTCCATCTTATTTATCAGGGAGTCGGCGCTCTTATGTCTTGGTGGTGATTATATTGTTTATAGGAGTAGGCGTGGCCGTACCCCCATTTCTCGGATGGGGGTCGCCTATTTTGGTGTCCAAATATCCATTAAGTATCTCTATATCTTATGCAGTGTTTGCTGGATGCTGTTTGAGCTTAGGACCATTGCTGATAATTTGTTTTACAAATTACAAACTATTTTCTCGTGTTCGAACTTATGAACGGCGTGCAAGGAGAGAGACTGGACCCCGTTGTCTTGGACTTGGAAGAATGAAATACGAGCCTAGAAGAAGAGAAGGTGAAGCGAAATGGGTAACGATTCTTCAAATAATTGCTTTTGTTCTTTGCATTGTCCCAATTTCTGTGGAAAACATTTTAGAGTCTTTCGTTCCACACATAATGCCCGAAGCTTTGAAATACTTGTTTACTTGTCTCGCTCAAGCGTATTGCGCAATGTCTGCCATTCTCTATGGGCTCACAAACAGAAAAGTTCGTCTGGCATTCAAGTGTTGCTGTTATCAGAAAACCTTTGTGATTCAACGACAGCCACGGAAAAAACGAACACGAGAGAAAATGGGCGAGGGCTGTTACCGTATGGGAACAAAAGATGGATCCTTTGTTATTCAGCTGGCAGATCAGTCATGCGACGAGCTCACAGGAGCAAAAGATCTCGACTACGCTGGGCGTGAAAGATTTGTTCGATTCACTGGTGTATCTACGGACTTTTCTACGAATGCCGCAATTGATGACGTTTCGCTCCCGCAGAGAGCTATCGTCAAAGAGAAAAGACCGATAACTACTGAGTTTGCGCCAATAAGGAGGCATTCTACACTCAGAAAACAAGACGAAGAATCATCTAGAGCTAGACGAAAATACGTCGACAGCGCGAAAGTTCGATTTGAAGCTAAATATAGCGACAAACAACGGAAGAAGTACATAGCAACTCCGTCAATAAAGCGCATGCGTCAGATCAAGAACTCGATGTCCAACATGTCCGAAACCGATCTTCAATCCAGCTTAGCAAGTTTAAGTGGATATGAGTTTGAAACACAGCAACACAAAGCGCCTCATTTTACAAATTACAGCGATCCCATGCGGTCAGCAGGATTCAGACAAGTTTTGACTGGTAAAGGCAAGAGAACGCGCACGTACTCCCTCGACAGAAGCGAAAAATACAAACCTGCTACAAGGGCATTCATGGAGAAACGGTTCAGCATAGATAGTGATAAAGCCATAAGGAATGGAAACAAAATGTAGCAGTCTATGTGCAGGAACAGCCGCTATTCAACCACAGCTGAACATTCGCCAACGGTCAGCTCCTGTACTGTACACGGACACTTATTCATGGTCCCAGCCAGATAAGAGTACTGCATTTATAACCTCCCCTAGTCGGGTCCCACACCTCTCCAAAGCGTTAGCTGACACTTTCCTTTGTCGCCAGCAAATCCGCATATGAGAGGTCCGATCTGATTTTTAGGCTGGCTAGACTTGAGTTCTTAAACTTCTGTACAATAACTATAAGTTGTTCAGTTCGTCTCAGATCAACAAAGATCTAAGAATTTTAGTGAGCTAGCCCACGTCCTGAGAGACTCAGTCTGCTATTCGAAACCCTTTTTCCACGTAGCTCTACAGAGATGCAAGAGCTGTATCCGATTGCTTGTTACTTGCGCGCGAAAATTCAAACTCGAGGAACAAACAATCAGAGACGCTACGCGGATCTCCTTAAAGCTACGTCATCAGAATGGAATTTTTAGAGTCCAGTGTCAGACGTGTCTTGAGCTAGGGAAGAAGACGAATGTCAACTTTATCTCGAGAACTAAGCTTTTACTCTTTATTTACACTGTATATATAGATAAGTGTTTCAATTTTTTGCACATAATTATAACGTTTTGTGATGAATCTTATTTCGGAAACACTGTTATTCGTCGTCAGCTACATTAAATGAACAATGTTACTACAAATCTCTTGAATGTTTCGAAGATATGATAGCTAGACGATTGACATTGCAAAAGCCAAGTATCTTAAAGTTTCCCCTTAAAAGAGGCGGTCATGTTTAAGCTTTAGTCGTCAAAAAATTGTTTAGAAAGGACCATTCTACGGTTCTTCCAACCACATTTTTTTTTAATCTGTTGTCTAAGTTTGCGACAAGGCTGGAAAGAGCACCTTGCAATATTGCACACTGGCTACGCTTCCTGTTGTCATGCTGGCAAATAGTGAAAATGTGGTTATACGGAGTCATAAAATGTTACCAGACGTTTGTATACATTTGGGATAAATTTGCCCGCACCCTCCCCCCAGCATACAAAGGTCTGTAAAACTCTTCGCCTTTGAGAAGCTATGTCTCACAATCTTTGCCATTTTACTAACATTAAAGTGCTCTGTCGATATTGACCATTTTACCTACTTGGGCAAGGTAATTGAGTTAAAAAACAAACAAACAAAAAAGCACTGAAAGGTATGTTGGGCGTGGGGTGAGGCACATGTTTAGCACCTGAAGCTATATCTACTGAAAAACTGTCAGCTGCATGGGTTGTTGACCAACCGTTAGGTCAAGATGCCTGGATCGGATTTTGGCCAAGTTCTTGTTTGGCTTGTTTACGGACCAAGACAGAGTCGAAGTCCATAAACACGCAAAAGAAAAGAACAAGCTTGGTCAATAAAGAATGTATTTATATATGGAAAAAAGAACACTATTTCCTTGCGGGATACAGCGGAATTGAAAATCCCAAGCTGACAAGATAGTGCCATCTTGCCGGCTCAGGTAGCCAATCTCAGCGCAGGATTCGGTTCATCTTACCCACTCACGGAGCTAACCATAAAATAAGACGTCTTGTGGAAGAACAAAACTGATTTCAAAGTTTGATGGGAGTTTGTCACCAAACATTGAAGTGTGATGACATTAGTTTCGGTCATCAGTCGTTCCAGCCCATACAATAGAGGTGTAAGGCTTTCGCATCATTCCTTTTTTCCAAGTCAGTTGTTTTCTTAGCCGCTTAATGTACATAGTAAATGTCGAATAATACGATCCCACGAAATGGTCAGCATGCGCACAAATGAGCTGCTCACACAAGCCTAACATGTCCTGAGTGACAGCAGGGTTTACGTTTCCAAGTCGCAACTGATCACTGAAGTCTTCAGCGAAAAATAAATTGTACCCTGCGTCACTAAATGGTTTAAACCAAGTTTTGTCTTCTTCGTCGGTGGCAATGTAAAGAGTTTTTGTTAAATTCACTGCATCTCGCATGTTTAGTTGCTGTAACCAATACTCCTGTTTCATGTGAAAACTTGTCGGATGATCGGTCCTGCGCACGTGCAATGCATTAAAAGGGTGACCCATCATTTTCAGGACATCCGCGACACGTTGTCGAATGTCCGGCGCGAAACGAATGTATCGCATTATCCACGCGTGTGTGTTTAAAACGGTTGTCTTATCAAAGAAAAGAAGCTCTCTAATATACAAAGATCCTTCAGAGAAATACAGCATATCTTCCGTTCTGTTTGACAACTCATTCCAGATTCCCCACACAGGCCTAAAACTTGTGTTGCCATAATGTTTCAATTCTGTTTTGCAAATGCGGCGATAGAGTGGCAAGTCTCCATGGATGGGTAGATTTGTTTCCATATGTCGCTGAAGGAGTCTCGATTTTTCTCCCTCCGTCTCCTTAGGAATGGTATCAACCCATATTCCTACCAGCCCGTTGTGACAAACTCGATGCCATCTCAAATGTTTGTATTTCTCTAGAAACTCCACATGACTTGAAGTGACCTCTTTGACAGGAGTAAGTCTCGACAATTCTTTTAAGTCAATTACTTTAGATAATGGCAGAAGATTAACTTCAGGAAGCATGTTGTATATTTCATAACCTGCAGACATTTTACGCTTTCTTTTCAGTCGAAGTATTTCCTGGTGAGGTGCTAAAGGGTGAACAATAAGAGTTCTATTCAACAACTTGGCCAAAACAACCGCGTTTTCGAAGGCAACACGTTGGTTATTCCATCCCCCTCCAGGTGGTTGATAAGACAGGTATTTCATTTCTTGGTTGTTTTCACATAACAGTCGCCCGTCTATATAAATTTTCTGTTCAGATAAACAAAACATTTCGCTCAGGGATGCAGTCCATAGATTCGAAGATTTGTGGGTAAATTTCATCATCGTGTATACAGTCACGAAAATTGAACAAGTAAAGATAAAACACAGGACTCTTTTCTTCAATAGCATAACCATCACAACACGCTGTTGACCTTTGAAGGCAACACATTTCAGTTTCCACATGATGATTCGAAGCATTGAAATAAACCAAGCGATGTAATACCTGCTTGCGTTGTTCTTGAGCGAATGGACCAAGTTGTTTCGGTTCATATACAACGGCAAATAACGAGGCCTGGAAGGTTTCCTGTCCATTTTTCTGGTTCAAATGCTTCGTGGGTTTTGGAGAGTTATAACCGGAAGAAAATAGGTCAACCATGAAAAAAATTAACTCATCCATGACTTCATCACAGAGTTTGTCCCGGCTGCCGGGCTTTTCCTTGTGGTGAAATTGTTGTTTATGAATAACTAGACGGTACAGTTTGTGGTTAAAGAGAACACACACAGGTGTTTTACACACTATGGGACTTTTGCTTTCAAAGCCCGGGACTGATCTCTGTCAACTCTTGAATTTTTTTTTTTATCAACTTGAGGTTAATAAAACTCACCGCTGTCAAGAATCTCGATAGGTGACGCTTCGAGTTTTTCAGGTTAGAAATTAAATATCTTTTTGTTGGGTTTGAGTATTTTTCAGCCAATCTTGGTGATTTTCTGAAATCAAAGATTTTTAGAAATCCAAGATCGCGGCCAGCGTCGTTCCCAGGGCTTTTTCTTTAAAAATTCATGGGAACGAGGTTGCCAGATGGTGAATGCAAGATGGCGGCTGTTGACTTCGGAAATCAGACGTAATTTCCACGTCAAATGACGTCATATCAAATTTTCACTCTGAGTGCCGGTCTATAAATGAAACCCTAGCTTGCGTGACCATTGAGATGAAAGCTATTGAGCAATACTTTAATGTGGTACTGTTTATTATGCTGTACAAGTTGGTTTTAGCTTTTAAGTCTTTGGACGAAATCCTAGTCTGTGATCATTCAGATGAAAGCTACTAAGCAGTTCTGTCATGTACTTTTAGCTTTCTGGTGAAATTGCAGTGTGTCGACATTCAAATGAAAGCTTCTGAGAAGTACCTCTACGAGGCGTTTTTCTTCCGTGTTTTTGTATTATTTTAACTGATTTACGTTTGGAAATTTAGTTTAAACATATGGTTACACAATTGTTGATCTTATTTCTCACAACGAAAACCAACTATCGGTGGACTGGGCCCGAATTTTGGAAACGCTGCCCTACCCACTTTGGTTCCCCCCGCCCACCCCCTTTTGTCGATGCATTCAACAATTCGTGAAAGACATGAAACTGCGAGGAAAGCAGACGGCTGGTCTGTGACCAACTGTCTGGAATTGCCCGACTTTTTTGTAACGCTAGTTGCCCCACCCACTTTTGTTTCACTAACCCGCCCACTCTTGCTGATGAAGTCAAGAATTAATGAGACTGCAAGAACAGTAGACAGTGACCGTCTATCTCGATCCTCCATGAGACTAGGCTTGCTTTTCTTTGTAAATGACTATTACCCTGTTTTTTTGGTTTAATTTTATAGCAAGGCGTAAATTTGCGCGATTTTGTGGCGGTTTTTATTCACGGGCGACCATCATAACAAAAACAAAACAAAACAAAAGCAAAAATAAATCAAAAACAAAACAAAACAACACAAAATATTCCTAGTGGAAACGTCGAGTACTAGTGGTATCAATCATTTTCCACCTCTTTTCCGAAAGTTATGCAAAAATTTACTTAGGCGGGAGTTTTCAGTTGTCTCCAAACTAGAAAATGTATTAAATATCCTATGTTGCGCATCCAGGTGCCCGAAAAAAACAACATTTGATTAGTCAGAATCGAAGAGTTCTTCGAAATCGTACTCTACTTTTAACGACAATTATTTGACCGCTTCACATTCAAAAATGTATATTAATAATGGGCAAATTTGTCGGGATCCTCAACGCTGATTCGCAAAAGATCTACACTGGCCAAATTATTTTTAAGCCATATTTGATGCCACAGCGATTCTTGTTTTTATGCAAAGAAACGAAAAGCGTGCTTTCGCATACACAATGGTCGAGACCAGAACACAGATGGCCACGACCGTTTGTCTTCTTTACTTAGGGAATTCATCAACAGTAGTGGGTGGGTTAAAAGATAAAAAGGTTGGCCGAGCAGTGGTGCGATCACTTAGCAGCAGTTGTTTGCCTGCAATCCAGGTCTAGCGGGTTGGCTGTCTAATTACGTCATCCAATGTAAACAGCTGGAAAGATGTTTCTATGATCTCATGGCCTGGTCTAACCGGGTAACATGAGAACGCGCGGCGCAAAGAAATGGTCTTTTGCGCCTCGCTAAATCTTTGTTTTGCACTTTTTGTGTTGTTCTTTACCATTATTATCACTCTAGGATGCTGTTCATGTTGGTTTGATTACTACTCTATGACAGTGGTGGAGCGAAGCAAAGACAACGAGAATTGGTAAGCACGGAAGGCTTCGTTTACAAATATAAAATCAAAGCGCCGAGACCACTAGTCTAGATCGAAATACCATAATAACAAGATTATTCGCTTTCAATCTTGCAGCCAAATACAAATAGAAGACGACAACGTGAAGCCCATTTCCAAGTGAACAAAAAGATTAGCCAAGAAGAAAAATACTTAACAGGTAACAAATTTTTTTTCCTCTGGGCGAGTGTCATGCTAATCTTGTAACTTGTCAGGTAAGGGCGATTTTTTAGGCCAATTGAAATAACTATTTTAAAATCACGATCACTGGAGTTGTTTCTTGAGTCCCAGTTCTTGTTTTATGCCGCATTTCTCTTTGAAAGTTCTCAAAAGCCTTGTGAGAACTATATTCCGTGAGGATTATCTTACGTTCATGGGTGAGCGATCAGGAGTGTTAACATCAGTGTTTCCGGGAATGAGACAAAACCTGCCATAGACCTATACACTAAGCCATAAAAGGACTTGCTTTTTGCAACCTGCTACATGAGAGCAAACCTATCGCCTTGGGCGTTTTATTCCACCTTTGTTTATGACAGAAAGTCTAGGAGCAGTCTGAAAAGGGTTCTGCGGTTTATTTTGTTGTTATTATCGAGCGATAGATTTGTAAGGGAGAATCTCGATGGAGTTCCTAGTACAGTGTGAACGGAACGAGGTCTGTATTCCAGATTCTATCCTATAGACCAACAAGACTCGAGATTTACATGATGTTGATAGATTGTAATTATTTTATATCGCCAAACAAGAAAACGTTACATTTTCCTCGAGAACTCGAACACTGAAAAAGGCCAGCCCTAATGGCAAGTGTATATACAAGTTTTCATTTTGTCTACCCGTTTAAGTCGCTCTTATAGTTTTGTGTTTTCTTACTGCAAGGCTCGCAAAAATCTCTTAATTGTGTTCGAAGTTTGGGTAACGCTATCCAGCGGACAAATCGCTATCCAGCGGATAAGTGTTAACAAATCAAACCACGCTATCCACTGGACAACGATTTATCTGGTGGATAGCGTCATCCACCTTTCTAACTATCCGTGCCTGGTGTTTTGCAAGAGCTAACCTTCGATTTGCCAAAGTTTGCTTGGCCACTTTACGGCGTTTCAGATTGAGTCAGTATAGCAGATGTTCCATCTATGGCTTTCAGAAGCCACTGCATATAGCCACAGTGTTTGTAAATATTGTAACTTTTACGCAGCAAATGCTCCAGTTAGAATGATTTAGCTGCCGGATAAGGTGGGAGAAATCTGGAATTCGATGGATAAAATACTTATCATCAATATCGTTTTAAGCCAATCGTATTCGTAAATTTGGTAGTTTCTAGCGGTTGCGAGAATCGGGTAATTAGCCTGAAATGAATAAATAATTAATTTCAATATGTACCACAAAGAAAGTAGAGTATAACTGAGGTTCTAACTAAGCTGGATCTTACCCCTGTCTCTCACAAAGGTGCTTAAGTCTAACATCCCCCCAAAATTCGAAGTGGATTATTATGGAAAATAATTTTGGCCTCTCACTAAGGATTTGTTCAATAGCTTTGATTCATTTCATGCATGAAAATATCTCCAAGAAATTGAAATGGGTCACACAATAAGACTTTATAAACAGATGTAAAATTATAACCACAGTATTTCAGTGAAGGTTTTTACCTTCAATCGACAAATGTTTCTGTTGTCGATACCTTGAAGCGACAAATCAGCGAGGGGCACGGTGTACCATCACTAGCTTAAGCAAAGTAGATGAGAAACAAAATTCTGTTTTCAAAACAGGTAATGCCATTAAATTCATCTATCTCAATTCACATATAGCTACAAATTACCCGCCAACCATGATTTTCTTGCAAACTATAGTGAAGATTCAACATACCACATGCGCGCAAGTTGATGAAAGGGTTGGTAAAAATATGTCACCTTACTTCGAATAGAAATTAAAATCCCAAGGAATTGGTGCTAATTGAATTTTATCGCAAAGGACTTCAGTTCGAAGACTTTCTTGTTTGGATAACAAAGGTCACGGATTGTTTAATGTCAACTTACGCTTTCAAAAGGTTAATTTTTCTTATTTCTAGAATTAGACTATAGAATTGGATATATATCGAGATTTGGCTCAAGGATGCGAGTTTGCAAACAACATTTTCCATTATATATGAACGAGAATTTCATATTCTACTTCCAGGTCGAAGCTTTTTTTTAATGAAAATTAAGCATAAATTAAGTTAAAGAAAGCTTTTGAGGCCTGAGTTGTTATTCTTAGAATAGTCAATTTATTTCATCATATCTGAGAGTGGAAACAGAGTGACCACCTATCGAGACAAACTGACCCCACCTGTTAAAAGATAACACGCTACCACGTACAACAGAAATAGAACACTCGCTCGAATGGCAATAACAAAAGGCAAACCAAGTTTACATATTTACGAGAGTCCATTGAGTTATCCGCGAACATGACGGCAAGAAAAGGTGTGTGAAATAGAGTGGTCATTTGACTTTTTTCTTCAGTTACTTTTTTGCTTAATCATTGTCTTTGTGGCTGGCCATTAGCCACATTCATTCACTGTGTTTTTCATTAACTACGTTAGTTCGGTTATCAAGGAGTCGTTGTATTAGTTATCACAATAACAATCCGCAAAGTTGTGTTGTATTCCATGATAACTTTTCTTTTGCAAAATTCAACGTAATTTATATTTAAATCATGTGAACAACAATCTCAATTTCCTCCCGCAGAACTAACATTTTATATTAATTTGCGTCACAGAAATTAAATTGCCACTACATTTTGTTAGCTTTGTTAAGTGCATGAAGAAACCTGCGTGTAACTATCGTGTTTACTTTTGAAAACGATGTTGTTTAGTGTGAAGAAATTGGTACAAAAAAAAAATGATTTTCTTTTGTCATAAAATGCAGTATAGTCTCGTTACTCATCTAGCCTTGAAAAAGTTTATTTTTGCTAGACAACTGTCAAATCAATATAGTTGTCTTAATGGTTAACGGGTTGAATTGTTTAAAAGTCTAATGTGTTATAATTTAAAGCAAGTAGCTTTGTCAAGGCATGTCTTGTTTACCTTATGAACACAAAAGTGACAGAGAGATATTTGCCAAGATGGCACAAACGTTTATAGTGCCCAGCTTAATCGTGACCGAATACCACTGATAAGAACAATGGAAACTGCTTATTCTAAATTAGTACTTCCGATGCAAATCATATTAGCACGGTTTCATGCGAAGACATCAATGATCATCACAGTCATATACACAACTTAAGCAGTTGTGAAACTAAAGCCTGCGAAAAAAAAATTTTCAGGCTTTAGTATCACAACTGCTTAAGTTGTGGATATAACTGCGTTGATCATTGATGTGTCTTCGTATCTTTCTTCACGGGATCAAACATAAGATATTTCATATATTCACTGGCAAGGTGTCATGTGTTGAAAGCCTAGTTAAAAGTTCTCAATTTTTTTCCTGTATAGGTTGCTCTCACTTTCTAAGACCAAGTACAGTTCCTAGCCTTCCATTGAACACCAAACAGTCGAAGCGAAGATCTTCATCCAATAGACTTATTGTCCTTTGTATATTGTATGCACTGTGCTGGATAAAGCCTGTGGCGCATGCGCACCACTGGATACCGAAGAAACACGAAATGAATCACAACGTCCATGTTGGACTGCCATACATCGTAAGAGGTCAACCGTTTTCACAGAAAATGCGCTTTGAAGTGGTTTATGACGACAGCATCGGCGATTTAGATGAAGAGAAATATGGTTTAATCACAGGAAAACTCATACCCGAGGCAGTAGATTACTTCCATGAAGCTTTTAGCGTAAACCCTGCCAGACTCCCCATAAAACTACAAAGAACTTGTAAAAACAATGCGTACTTTCTGAAGGACATCAAAGGCGACAAGGCGGGAGATGTTCAGTTTTGTAAGCTAGATTGTGTTAACACGCAGTGCGGACCTGTAAATGTGCCTGCTGACCACTTGGATCAGTGTCGCGTGTGTGACGAAGAAGGTATCAAGTGTTTTAATGTCCCGGGTGAAGAGTGGGAGTCTGGAATTGGTGTGGACTCACGGGATTTTATACTGTACGTGTCTTGTATTCAAACGGATCACTGTAATCTTGCCAATGCTGTTGCATATGCCTCCTACTGCCAGCAGGAGCATGCTCTTGATCGACCTGTTGCTGGATTTGCGAACATTTGCCCCAATCGTCTCGACACAGACCCGAGACACTACCCGAATCTTTTGTCAACTGTGAAGCACGAAATATTTCATGCGCTGGGATTTAGCGCGGGACTTTTCGCATTTTACAGAAATGAGAACGGCGTGCCTTACACGCCGAGAGAGAAGCATGGCTTGCCTCCGTATAACGAAAAGTACGGGCTGTATCAATGGAATTCAAAGATCGTGAAAAAGGTGGAACGAAAAAACTGGGCAACACGACACGGAGATATCACGCATCAAGTGCACATGATTGTCACTCCTCGAGTAAAAAGGGAGGTACGAAAGCATTTTAACTGCCCGAGCTTAGAAGGAGCAGAGATCGAGAACCAAGGAGGGGTGGGAACGGAATATACACATTGGGAAAAGCGTTTGTTCGAAAACGAAGCAATGACTGGCACGTACACACAGAATCCAGTTTTCTCAAGGATTACGTTTGCCCTGATGGAGGACACGGGATGGTATAAAGCTAACTACAGCTTGGCGGATGAACTTGACTGGGGCAAAGAACTCGGCTGTCTTTTTACTAAGGCAAGCTGTAAAACGTGGATGGAAAAGCACCTACGGAAAAAGAAATCTGCGGTGCCTTTCTGCTACGCCATAAAGAAAACTCCACTTCATATGCGTTGTACGCACAGCAAGCTGTCAGTAGCTTTGTGTAATCTTCGTAAGTACAACAGGGCTCTCCCTGAGGAGTACCAATACTTCAATCATCTGCCAATCAGTGAAACGAACCCAGACGAAGATGAACCAGTTGGTTTAGTTATTCGAGACACAGCATCTTATGGTGGTGCTGTTCCTTTAGCGGATTACTGTCCATTTTACCAGAAGTTCACGTTAACAGGGACGGACGGCGCGAGACGCGAGACTACCTGCACGATGGAAGAAAACGCTCCCGCCATGCTTGATAACTACGCTTTGGAACATTACGGTCCTGGCACCAAGTGTATCGAGCAAGGGCGGGAATGGCTGGCAAAGAAAGGCTATTTAACAAGAACAATGGTAGATTGGGGAAGCGGGTGCTACAAATATCATTGCGATGGAGGATTACAAGTGGAAGTCGCAGGAGAGTTTTACACTTGTCATCATAAGGGACAACATCTTGACATCTCTGGTTCACTGAACGACTGGAAGATAAATGGATCACTGATTTGTCCTTCATGTGAAGAATTCTGCGGCGCTCACAAAGGATGCCCTCAAGAAGTTAAAAGCCTTTCAACAGGAATTGCGTTTGTAGAAGGGGAGAGACCAGATCACAAAAATACTGCACAGAGTTTAACGAAGTCCTCGGTAGAACTCTACTATTTAATAATTTCGAGAATCCTTCTCGCATTTAGCCTAATTATCTTTCTCGTGCCGGACTTCAATTGTATCAACATTTTCAGCTGAAACCAAACTCACAAGACTTAACTACAAAGAATATAGTTTTGATATTAGTTAGGTATGATTTGAAGTGTGGCAGAGATGTCTAGATAATACGATGAGAGGGAGAATAGGCCCTTTGCAGGATCCGGTCACATGGTACGGAATTAATTACGCTGGGACGCAAGTTACGCAGTGGGACTTCCAAAACAAAGGAAAGTCGGGCTGGACTGGTACGAGTTCCTTTGTTTTGGAAGTCCCACTTCGTAACTTGCGTCCCAGCGTAATTAATTCCGTACCATGTGACCGGATCCTGCAAAGGGTGTATTTACTGTGCCTTGCGCAGTGCTGTGAGCCCCAAGTAGGACGGAGCAGTTGTTCACTGCTAGGTCTGTGGATAACTCGATCTGGCAGTGAGTAAATGCTTTGAACACCCGTGAAATTAAGTGTAGTGATTCCATTTCAACGGTAAAAAAGGTGGCTAAAGTATATATACACAGAAAACTGGATACATGTAACGAACACGTGTCTACTTGGCAACCTGACTAAAAAGTCAGCCTACAATAGCTGCGCTTAGCTTGTTTAAAAAATAATGGCCGCAAATATTAATTGTAAAAACTGACCACTAAAACATTTAATTTTAATATCGAACAAGTTGAACGAATGGGAAATTAAAGGACACTAGACAGGCCTTTACTCCTGGCCTGTAGGCAAAGGACCGGGGCAAGAAATCAAGGGCTTTTCAATGCCTTTCCGTCACACAGATTAACTGCAATTTCGCTGACTGACGATTGCAAGTGACCAGTGTGATGTTTTTGCCGCTGGAACTCTCACGAGAAACTTGTCCTCTTAGAGGAAGGTTAGCGGGTATCTTCGTAGCATCAGTTATCTTAATTTCTGAGAAAGCGAAAAGCGCATGAAAGCTTTGGAAATGACTGGAATATAATAGAATACCTCTAACTTTCTAGGACAGGACACGTCTGCTACACAGGCTGGTAAGGCGTGAATACCAATAAACAATATTTTTTTCTATAACCAGTTGTCATGTTTAGTTTAGGCAAGGAAAATAATGGTAGCAGTTTAAATGTTATGACATAGCGCCTAACGTCTTATCGAAGTTGAGAAATGAAAATCACCGGCTATAAACCAGTCAAGTGCGTGCTCCACAGGATCGCATTTGAGAAGAGAAATACATCCTGAAATACGCTGAATTCGAAAGAATCGTAGTGAATTTAGAATGCAAATGTCAAGGAATGATCTGGATCTCCGAGATCGTTCGGAGAGCTGAGTCGTGGCCGAGATACTGTCGTATTCTTGAAGATTCTGCACGTAGTGGAAGCAAAATAACTATAATGTTATGTCCCTTTGCTTTATTAAAAGTATGCTCTTCATCGGTGGGTAAAACGTCAGCCGAACACATGCACATCCCTCCGTCCCTCCCTCCTTACTAGGATGCGGGAAAGATTTGCCAACTTACACACCATTGAACTTCCGAGCTCAAGCTTCCGATTATTCGAAGCAGATTGTTTGGTTGCTTTGCAGGAAAATTGCGAGAAATTTACCTGGGATTTGAACCTCCAGATTCTTGGAACAAATTAACTTTCCTCTTGGTTGTTGGAAAAATAATGATTTCACTTTATAATATTTTAAGGGGTTCAGTGTCCTCTTGCATTGGCTACTGAGTGCGTTGGTTGTTGTGTTGTGTCGTTACTTCGCCTTCTAAGAGTGTAGATAGGTAATGGGGCTACTGGGTACCTTGCAATTCCTTCCTGGGCGAGTGCCAATTTGGTTGCTTCGTACGTGCTCTGGAACCCAGATTTAATTAACGGCTAACTTTATAACAATCTTGACCCATGTGCAGACATCACCTAGATTTTACATGGGGTCAGTCAGTCTGCTCGCCGCCGTCAACCTGTGAGGCAGCTTATTCTCACAAGTCTAAGAAAGAACAACTAAGAGTGTAATGGGAACTTGCAAACTGTTGTGGAACCTAAGACAAAATTTTGGGTTGACCCCGCAATGAACTAGTATCCCATCCAGAAAGAGTAACAATATTCATAGTTGCTTCGATGGAAATCAGATTTATGTGCTATCTGTGTGAAAATCCTGGCCCATGTACAGATATTACCCGGATTTACGTACAAAAGTTTATTAAATAAGGTGCAACTTTGCACATCCATTCATTTGTGGTGAACAAAGTTGGTATCTTGGAGTTTTCTGCATGAATTTGCATATGGTACAGAAAATATAATTTGCTTTGTGAGTCCGCTGGTTAAATTGCCCGTGAGCAGTGACATTACGAGGTGTGATAAAGCGATGCTTTCTGTTTACAGTGTGTACAGCCCACCTGACAGTCACGTGATCGACAAGAAGACCGTCCTTCCTTTTGGCCTCGTGAATACGCCCTCGACGAATGAGATATGGTTCTTTTGAGCCTACATACAATCGAGCGTATTTACAAATCACTAATCCTAGGAGTTCTGTTACATCGTATCGTACAAAAGAGCTAATACCATTAGGGATAAGGCTTTTAGATAAGTAAATTTCGTAGCCTTCAGTTATAAATGGTTCAAAAACTGCTACGTTGTTAATATGTGTTATAATGTACAAAACATTCGTCATTTCTCGAAATTTCAACCTCTCCATTTGCTTCAGTCTGTAATTAACGGTATTGGTTACGTTTCCCGCCTCATCTTCTGTTGAAATTAGCACCGCATTATATGGTTGTTTTATCATGGTCATAATTGTTTGAAGCTTTTCCTGAACATAACGGGTAAAGCGAATGTAATCACTAGTCCATCTTTGGGCAAGTGCAGTGCGTTTCTTCGACAGAAAACGGATATCCCTGGTTGCTAAGGATCCTCCACGAAAATAGACAACGTCCTCCTTTACTTGGCTTAGTTCGGAGATAATTCCACGGATAAAAGGCTTTGGCTGGTAAGAATCAGTTTTGATCTGTAATCCATAATCACAAACAGGCTCCGCTACAGGAATAGAAAAGGATAAAGGTACAAAGTTTTGCGCCTCTAGCACTTTCCACGCATTGTGATTGTTAGGCGATGGTATAAAGTCGACCCAGAATCCGACTGAATCTCGATGACACACGTCAAACCATGACAGGTTTTTGAATTTGTTTAGAAACTCTCGGTGTGATACACTGTGAACCCTCACCAGCTTTGATAAGTGTTTCAGATCCACAATGGAAGACATTGGAACCGTGAATTTTTTGTCCAGAAAGTCATAAACTTTTGAATCAGGTTGTAAAGTCCTCCTAATGATTTTCTTAAGTCGTTTAATTTCGAGTTCACTTGCGAGAGGTTGTGCTAAAAGAGTTCTATTCAACAATTTGGATATTATGACGGCGTTTTCGAACGCTTGAAGTTGTTTGCTCCAACTACCAACCGGTGGCTCGTAAGACAGGTATTTTTCTTTGTCGTGCACTGGAACGAACATAAACCCATCATCGGCGAAATCACTTGAGAGAACAATGTCTGCAACCAGTTTTTCGTTTGCGTAAATTCTCTTGTGACCACGAAATAGTGTCGAAGGCCTGTACATCAATGTTAGTGACACCATAACCAGAACCATGACAGCGAAGCAGTCGAGGAGTCGCTTTAACGAGGTTAACGAACAGTCGCGAAGAACGTTTAGAAAACATACTTTGTCAACAATGGCCTTTGTCCTGGGCATGGCGAATAATGTCTTGCTGCAACATTCATTGTTTTTCTTTGCAGATAACTCAGACAGAGCTACCAAGCTCAGTTTTACTCAGAGTTTGTTAATCTCGTCATCGTTCATTGATAGGGGTTAATATTGGAAGAAAGGAAGAGGTGCAAATTAATTGGTAGTTGACAGAAAGACGTGTGGTCACCTAGTGTTTGTCTTGAGCTCGAATTTTAACTGGTCCAAACTAGTCGATGTAGAAAAAATGACAGGTAATTGATCACTGAAGCGACAATTACCTGCTGAAAACATTTTTTTTTTGTTAGAGTGTTCAATAGGCCCAAACCCTCAGCCAGCCTCTTATTTGTGACGGGACATCAGTTTTGTAAATACACCGCTACGCCATTCTAGCGGGCGAGTTAAACTGTTATGACCTGTTATGCCAATAAGTTTGTTATTAGTTTGGGGTTTATGAGCCGGCAAGGTTTTCGTGCCAAGGGTTAACACTCGAAACTTCCGCTTGTTAAGTTCATATAGCAAAAGGCGGTCAAATTGATCGAGGAGTACAATAAGCAAAGAAAAATAGAGACCAATATGAACCTAGATCTTTTTGTGTGTGTTTGTGAACCAAAACGTCTGGCCCTATCTCTACATCTGGACAGAGCAAACTTGCTTAATAATACTTTTAGAGTTTTTCTATAGCAAGACTGCTAAAAATGGTTAGCACACGAATAGTTTTCGCTATAGATGAATTTGAAGTGGTTGATATAATGGTGGTCAGTCTTGAGTAACCTCGCTTCTTTCGTTTTCTTATTTCTACTCCTCACTCATTACTCTAATTTCCTCATTTCCCAACGAGGTTATCGTATACATCTGAATTCATCACGGACGTGGAAATTGTAGTTGAACCTGTCAAAGGAGCTGCGAAGCGTTTTGTGCATCTTGAAAAGCTAAGCCTAAATCTTTCAGATTCGTCGTTTGTAATCCGTGTTAATCTTCTCCATCTTTAACCATCCTTGTTCTTTTATGGATTATTATTATCTATTTGGCGTTTTTTCCATCTTACTAAACTACTATTTTCAGTTTTCCGGTTTCCTTCGATTGAAGGGCAATTATGTACGTCGCCAAAATAATTCAAAATACCGTAACTAGCTCCTTTTAAAACAATCACATTACGTGTTGTAGCGGGACTCAACTCCCGTCGCGAACTCGCTCTGTGCTAGATTGGCAAACATTATGGTAAGATTTGAGAAATCAAGAATAATTCAGCTGTGATGAAAAGTTTATTTAATCCCTTGCGCATTTTGCATCCTCAACAAAAATAAAAGTAAAAGACAAACTTAATGGAGCTGAGTAAGACTTTTCTTGCAGCAGTTATGATTTCAGCGATGAAGTTGTCTGAAATGATCAAAATAACTGGATCAGAAATTATCCCGACATCTCAGTGATAAAACTTGTTTTAGCCAAGTGTTCACAACAGCTTATACCAGATAAGATATCTACTAGTCATACAACACTTTCGAGTGGTATACCATAGAATATCTCACGAGTCACTGTATTTTCTCAGTATACACACGAGCCTTTAGATGACAAGTGGGATATTCCATGGTATATCACGAGAGGGCGTTGCATAACTATTTTATACTGTGCTATGGAAAATACAGTGGCCAACACAATCAATGCGACATATGCACGGCGCTCGATGGGAAGGTTGGGTGTAATACCATCGACTATACAGCGCCTTTCCTATACTCTGATTGGCTGTATTTTCTA
This sequence comes from Orbicella faveolata, assembly GCF_042242905.1. Lineage (NCBI taxonomy): Eukaryota > Metazoa > Cnidaria > Anthozoa > Scleractinia > Merulinidae > Orbicella > Orbicella faveolata. The sequence goes on along the minus strand of NW_028301541.1, from coordinate 23,194,247 downwards.
TGGCATGGGATAAAATGTGGTATTGACAGGAGGGGTCACGGTCATGGGCTCTACACAAGGTTATTAGACTAACTGCACACCTGAACATGTGGGTTAATCTGTAGATGCTATTAAGACATCCTTACTGAACTTCTATAACACGCACACTGCGGCGATAAACATGGCAATAAAACGCATGTTAAAAAACAAAGTTCATTTACTTGACGTTTCGTATGTTTCAACATACATCTTCAGAAGTGACCGTTAGCAATAGAAGTAACAACTAAATTTCAACTTAAAATAAGTAACTAATTAACAATTACAATGACAGAAGCTGAGAAAAATTTGATCGTGTACCTGTTGATTGTGGCATCCAGTGTTTGCTTATCCTGTGTTTACCATCTTGCATACATGGGAGCATTGTTTCATCTTGGCGAGAGGCTTTGTCGAGCTGCACTTCTCGTCGGTTACTGCCTGGTCAGTTACCGTGTAGATGCAGTCTACGAGTGGTTGCGAGACTAAACCTGGTGGTAAAAACAGGCTTCACATATCTAAGAGTGGTTGGTGTATGGCGTATAATACAGTCAAATACATCTGAACCTGATTCAGCCGGTACCGGGTCTTAAGTGGAAGATTTCGATTAAGCAGCGCTAAAAACGAAACTTTCCTCTTTAAGCGGATGTACAGCTTGATCATAAGCCTAACCTGAGGTGGAAGAGTGTTGATGTTAAGAACTGAATATTTGAACACAGCCATTCCTACAATGGCCATGAACTTTACATGCCACTAACAATACTATAGAGACTTTCCCTAATGGACCCCTGATGGCCGCAGAAAGAAAGGCTGACCGAAACAAACCTGGAGGAGGACTGTGGAGGACAGTGAATAGAGAGATGAAGCACAGAGCCTTGACATGGGGTCCTTATAACGACGAGCAGCTGACCGAAATCGGTGACGGTCTGGCAAAGGCCTTATGCGCACCCATGCACTATGAGGACTAATGAGTTAAATAATCCTACTACCCGTCACTAACACAACCTTGAGTAATTACCATGGCAACAAATTCACTTACTTATGAAAGCGTAAACGTAGTTGTTACGATTCCTTCCCACTCCCTCCCAACAGCCTTGCAAGTTAAAACCATCCTTATCGTATGTAACGTAGCCTGATGGCCCAGACCAGCATTCGCCATAGAACTGCACTCCAAAGACGGCGAACTGTTTTTGCCAAGCATCATCCGCGCACTTCTTTACTGTTTCGGACATGTGATACCAGTTGATGTTCTTACGATGATTTCCGATCATCTCCGGCAGCGGTCGTCCGTCGTATTGGTTGTCTCTGAAGCAGCCGATCGGAACATAAGTCTTATCCGACCCTAAGATGCGAGTATAACGTTTGTGAGTGTTGATACAACAACATCATCATCATAATCACCAGCACCCATTCCATTTTTAATGCCAAACAACAAACCATAGTCTGTAGAGGGAATGGTAATGAAACCTGGCAAAAATTTTTGCTGTAGGTTTTTGTTGGCTATTTTGGGGGTTGACCCTGCACGAAACCTGGCAAGATACAAAAGGTGGTTATGTGTGCTCATACAACTAACCAATAGAACCATGCATGAGCATAAAACAAAAGATGCGCAGGGTCAAGGACCTTCCAACATAAATCTTAGTCTGTTTGTTTGCTTCTTTGATGTATACCGGGCTTCTCAACCATCCCCTCTATTAACTATAAACAAAATAAAGTTCTTACTTCCACAGGAAGCGCAGGGGTATTCCACTCGCCAAGTGTAACAAGGCATTTCATTACATGACATGATCGAGGATGGTTTATCATCGCATTGATCATCTGGCAATACAGTCCAGTTGCCATCAGCCAGCTTCTTTTTACAGTCCACACTCCGTGTTTTAGTGCCATTACCGCAAAGAACGGAACACTGGAAGTATACAAGGAGAGATATGCAAAACGTGCACTTTGACCACAGTATGTTGAAAACAAATGTTAAATGTCGAATATTTATAGATCTTTATAGTGGTCGATGCCCTTAGCTACAACTAGCTAGTTCTCAAGCATACCACTTAAACTGAAAGAAAGAAAAAATAAACATAATAGGCTTAAAAATCCCAACTGTTAGGGAGGCAGACCAGTTGATGGCTATTTACAAGCATGACTGAGGAGTTGAACTAAGGTCTACCGAGAAACATCTCCAGCTTAACGGTCAGGAGCGGGACTAGAACCCGAGACCTCCGGATTTCTAGTCCGGCGGCCTAACCACTCGGCCACGCTGCGTCCATGAGAGGTAAAACTGCAATAACTCTTCACGACAGTTTAAATTAAAAATAGCAAATAAGAAGCAACATTACGTAATTAAGCCTAACCTGCGTCCACTCCCCTAAGATCCATTTCTGCCAACAGTCTACGTTATTACATTTTTGTGTACTGGCGGGTCTCGACAAGTGGACGCATTCCGATTCGGGGAGAATTTTGGTCACATCTTGGGAAACTACTTGAACGCAGGTCAAGTTGCGATGCTGCCGACCACCTCCACAAGGCTCTGAACACGGGCTCCAGACTCCCAGGCTAAATCTGAAGCAAAAGGTTACTAAGATTCCACGAACATTCAGTCAAAAATAATCAATACTTATAAGGTCAATAGAGCCATAAGATGATAGTTATACAAAAAAGTTAATAGCGGGAAATGTTATAAAACCTGGCAAAGTTCTTTGTGTTATGTTTTTGACGGCCATTCTAGGGGTTAACCCTGCACAAAACCTGGCGAAATACAACAGGTGGTTATGTGTGCTCATACAACTATCCGACAGAAGCATTGCGACTATGTAATTCATAAGTCTATGGATATAAAACAAAAGAATTGCAGGGTCAAGGACCTTCCAACACACATCTTAGCCTGTTTGTTTGTTTCTTTTATGTTTACCGACCTTCTTAACCATTTCCCTCTATTAACTATGGTTATACTTACTCTTTAGGGCAGGGGGCCAGCTTGCATGGTTTGGATACCGCCGGCTTGGTTCTCTTGTTGCAGTAACCAGGTGTCACTTCAGTTTCATCATCGTCGCGGTGACACGTGACCTTGATTAGCTGCACGCCTTAAAGCAAGTGAGACAAATCATTTAATATTTAGTTCCTAATCCCTTAATAGTACACCGGTGTCACTCACTGCATAATTCATCGATTTTTGTACCTTTAGTTTGTGATGAAATGCTTTGCTTTCAGAGTTTTAAAAGTATGCTTCCGTTCGCTATGGCTATGATGAACGGACTAACGGACTTTGGCCTGAGCCCAAAGAAACATCAGTCAGCTCTGACTAGCATGATTAGCCAGGTCCACAAACATTAAATCTCTACCAAAGGCGTCCATGAAGTTTTATCATAAGTATATTTTTAATTCTTAAAGAAACTTCTGTGTGGTAAAATTGTGAACTGTAAGCTTAAGGAAGACAAAGGAAATTTATCAGACTATTTCACAGAACACGCAAGAAGTCATGTGCATGAGCCAAACTGAAAAAGCAATTTTTGTTTTCTTTACCTATGAAATTGGCACACCCAACACGATTGGCTATTGAATAGCGAGGAATACCTAAACGTCAATTGTGGGCGCTATATGGTTGTGTTTCTTGGAAGATGATGCACCCTTAAAACAAGTAATACAGTTATACCTCCGGCGCAAGTGGTGCTGCAGCCACCCTCATTTCTTGCTTTCCAGTGAAATTTTGTGCTTTTCCCTACTCCGGGGACGTAGAAACCGTACGAAATACCTGGGTTATTGACGTGGATTCCTGAATATACATACTGTGGAAATAACAACAAAAAAGTGCAAATGAGCCCAAGACGTTACTAGTAATAGGAATTGATTGTTCCCTACATTGAGAAAATCTAGAGAAAGGACTTCATGTGAGTACAACAAGACAATGTCTTAAAAGTTCTGATTTTCTTTATTCTCACAAATGTTGGCTTAGCATCGACCAAATATTCTAAGGAGAAGTAAAACTTGGATCAATCGCGATTACCATGGCATCCAAAGCCTCATTGGTTGGTCCTCTGATGAAAATGATCTCCGCGTCGTTATACTTTTTCATGTAATGGTAGATTGATGTCCCGGCAGCTTTGTACGTGTTTGTCCAGCTAGGCACTGGAACATAATACGTCCCTGTCGTGTTGGACACTATACCTACACATGAAGAGATCACCAGATTATATTCAGAAACTTAAGAATGGTGATGCAGATGAAAAAAATGTGAGTGATTAACGTCCTCACTAATAATTCATCAAGCCTAAACAAAGGAGATCATGACAGTGACGGTATTTGGATATCTGATCTTAATTAGCGTAGATTTTTACAATTTTAATTCTCCGTTTTTCCTTAGGTTTAGTTTCGATTTAGAAGATATATCAAACACTCAAGACAGCGTTTGACCACATTTCCAAACACCTCGAGACTCGTTAGAAATACTCCGCTACGTATCGTATTTTCACCTCACTTCTCAGTGATTGGAAATTTGGTCAAACACAGTCTTTCTTGTTTGATATATTACATCAAGGATAGTAGGACAGAAGGTCTAAGATCACTCATACACAAATCACCAAGTTAAGTATCAGGACAAGGAAAATCTTTGTGGATGTAAGTGTCATTTGTGTAATGTATCTTTGTAAACCTAGATAATATGTCATATCCCATATTGACAATATATAAGCCTTTTTTCGTCCATACCAGTGTCCACTGTTCATTGATCCCTTTAAACGGTATGGGCTTTAACTGACATAAATGTAATAAGAGTGGCAATTCTACTTTTAGAGGTGCTTTGTGTAGCTCGGTTTGACAGTCCACTTTGGTATTTTAGTTTACTAGTTCTTTTCTATGATTAATTTTACATCGTACGTACTCAAGAAGTTGTATGATTTGCTCATCTCGACAATTCTGACGTTTGTAGCTCCTTTTGGAATGGTGAACATGATGTCACCGTTCTTGGCACCTAACGGATACATCGAGACAAACAAATTAGTGATCGTAATTTCGTAGAGTGAGTATAAAAGCCGAATAAGACGACTGCTACATCTATATTGAAACCATTTTTCACTGATGATTATTTATTGTATGCGTTTTCTCTTTCCACAGTGTCGGATAAGGAAATATCACAAAAAAATTCTCACATAAACCATGACAACTGAATTGTACAGTACGTTTATAAAAGTTGACCACCACACGCCATAAATTTAATGTATGAAAAGTATCTAGAATTTTGGCGAAAAATATCCATTCACGTTGCGAACTGAGCCTACAACAAATATAACATAGCGTCGAAGAAAGATGAAAGGGATATACACAGGGTAAGTTAGAACATAGGACAAATTTACAGCTGTTCTTTACCATATACTTTATAGTGCTTTGTGTATGTTCCGCGTGTCAAAACACAAGAGCCACCATCTCCTCCACAGTTTAAACATCGATCAAACACCTTTTTAGATCTCAACGTCTTATCACATCCAACAACCTGCATAAGGGAACAAAGCAAACCATTCTGAGTGTTGGAATGTTTTCCAATCGGGTGTCGTGAGATTAAAACCAAATGGCCAATCACAAAGAACGCAGGAAATATCCAGTAAACCCATCAAAGCGTCAGAAAAATCCATCTAGCTGGTACAAAGCGCGGTAAAAAAGTGAGCGAATGTGTCACGATTGGTTTCGGCTTTACTTCTGATTGGATGACGAAGTGGCGCGAGATATTTTAATGCCAAACGCGCAGGGTAGTAATGCAAAATCAAATAAAAAGGGGATTTACTTTCGACACTCGGGTGAGAAAAACTCTCTAAGTTTTAACGTATATTTATGATAATTTACTCAATGATTCGCTTTTCAACTTTCAAATCGTGACTTCTATAGAGAAAGCTGCAATACCAGTTATAATCCCTTAGGACACCTATCCCAGCAGCAAAGAAGCGCAAATTTGTCACCAATGCCTGGTGATAAGGTGGTTTTGCAGAGTGTACTCAAAGAGATTCAGGTAATATATCAAATGGGAGAGACATTGTTTTATCGGCATATCCAAACACCGAGAAGAGAGTTAAAAATACGTAGCGCAGCGGAGTATTTTTGACGAAATTCGAGGTGATTGGATAGCCGATGAAACACTGTCTCGAGTGTTTGATATATCTTCTCAGTCGAAACAAAAACTAAAGAGGAAAGGGCGAAGTATCCAAACCTCCTTCACGGTTGTGATTTTCTTTGTTTTAATTTGATGAATTATTAATGAGTGTGAGAAGTATACATCGAACAGAGACGAAGTTGTTGTACATACCTTGCATTGTCCATCAATGCATACGTCATAGACATACGGATTGCTTACACATCGTGTTCCATCCTTGACGTGGCCAAAGAAATATCCAGTGCTTCCAGTTACACAGGCTAACGTACACTTGCTTGATCCTGAGAAGAAGGCAAAAAGGTATTTAACAATCAATTAGTTTAATATATTTTTTATTTAATATAATCCTTTGCCATTCAAGATCATAAGGTTTGCGAAATTCCGTAGGGAAGTTTTAGTACAGTTGTCACCGATTGTCTGTAAACAGAGACAAGTTTTCCTGGCCAAGATTCTACTAGCTAAACCATACTTCATTGCAAGCAACATATACTTTAGAATGAATATAAATTTCAGTAAGCTAAAACAGGATACCTGCTGAAAGCCGCTATCTTAAAAAAAGGTCTAATTGTAAGTTCTGCTGTGAAAGGGTACTTGCAGTAAAGTAGGTAAAGCGTCACTCTGGCTTAACAGGTCCACACAGTGGACTTTACTCCGCACTCCACTGGTATGAAATAACGAAAAAACCGCATAAAACACAAACTATTAATTGCATAACTAGTAACCATACCTCCCAAAAAGTGAGCACGGTATTTCGTGGTGTTAGTGTTGCGTTCTTCGCATTGCTCGAGACGGAAGCGTTCAATTTTGCACTCCTATAAAAGATGTTTAGAGTTTTAGAGAGCACATTATAACATTGGATTTAAAAAGATAACACGGGCCGTTGGTAATTGACGTTTATTCCACATGAAATCTGGGTGACAAACCTTAGGGTTGCATAGCCTAAAGTGTCCTCTTGAAGATCCCTTGCAAGGTTTTCCGTAGTATTGAGGTCTGAAAGAAACAAAAACAAAGAATCACTTCGTCAACATTGCAATGGTAGAAGTATTAAGCCCTGGCCAAACGGACTCCCAATAGTCGCAAGTAGCCGCAAGTTGAACTTGCATAGGGACTTCGTTGGGTGGCCAAATGAATTCGCAAGTTTCCTCGCAAGTACATTACGGGCTTAGTTCCGCGCGGCAAAAATCCTGTATTTCACCGGCTAATAGGTTGCTATAACAACGCGGATGGGGGTCACTCAGCTTGCGTTGACTTGGGTTGAGTGGCCAAACGGTGAAAAACTTGCGTCGACTTGAGTGCAAATTTGTTGTCGATCAAAGTGAGCGCAAATCATCGCAAGTCAACGCAAGTGCACGTAAGCCTGTCCAAACGAACTCGCAAATATACATACATATATATAAGTTTTATTTCAACTTGAGTCTACTTGCGAGTCTGTTTGGCCAGGACTTTAACCATTTGGTCAATAAGTTGACCTCTGCTTCCTGGACTCACAGCAGATATATGTGAAGGCGCCATTATAAATTTCGTCACGAGCATTTTCTCTTGCAAAACGTTTAGGGTTTCACAGACTTACTTGGGATTGTTACACTGTCGACTTCGATATTTCACCCCTCCTCCGCAAGTTCTGGTACATTCACCATAGGATCCCCAGCGACCCCACCCACCATCAACTGGTGGCGGCAAACTTGGTCCTACATCAGTGCAGATTCCAGCGCGGCACCACTTAAAACAAAACAAAGAGACAAAGAAAACAGCACAAGATTAATAATGATATGAACTTTAGTTCTATTTTACATTGCGCGAAGGCGCACTCGCAGATACAAAGAGAAACTCAATAGTCCAGTTTCTGAATAAAATGAGGAAAGGCTCATCTGTGTACAGTGTTAATCTGAAGTAAACTATTCACTAAATACCGGCAGGAAAATGATGAAACGTAGGTTGAAAAAATACACAGAAGTGTCATTGTTCACGGTCTTATGGTATTTGCGAATATTTTACATCTGATCGAGACTAACTCTGTACGTATGCGTCTTTAGTCTTTTTATTCAGCGGTCTTGGTTAACTTAAAACGGCACTATTTAGAATCTAGGCCCAAAGATAAACAGTGTTTGACTTTGTTCTACAACATTTTAGCTTGCTAGGACCATTGCGTTGTGTTTTGGAGTAGGTCATTTCATTCTCTATTGCCTTTCTTCTTTTTTGAGGCACGGCAGCCTAACAAAGTGCCAGGTGCTAACCAACGATGATCTAGCAGCATTTTGTCCTGGGGGGACAACAATATTGAAAATTGTTTCATGGTAAGGGGACCAGGATAAGTTTTGATTACGTGCACGTGGACCATTTGGACATAGGCAAACGGCGGCCTCCAGGCGCGCATTCAACTACAGTTTACTCGGTACCTTCTTGCTTTAATTATATTCTTACCTTCCTAATACCGCACACAGTTCCCTCAGCAACAGGGGCTCCTCGGCTGTAACAGCTCCCTCCCTTTGTACAGTAAAGGACGCCGCAGCTCCACTTAAAAATAAAAGTTAAAAAAAAGATAAAATATAAATGAGAAGTTACCGCGATTTAATAGGTACCCCAAGCACCAACCATGAATCATCCACATTTTTGTTTATAAGATAAAAATCTCAGAGAGTCGAATATTTTTCGCCCTCGATCCCCCTTTTTGTAATGTAACAGGGTCAATTAAATTCCGCCTTCCCCCACTCCCACGCCCCGCTTGGATAATACCATCCCCCCGTATTTGCCGCTGATATTATGCGTTAGTGTTTACACGGACAAGGGATAAGTTCGGATGCGTGACACTTATAAGCAGGCTTGTAAATAATTTCCTATTTTTTTGCATTCAAACGTAGGTTAGTGTTGAAGGTGTTGACCAAATCCTTACAATTCAATGACGCAAAATGTCAGTTCCAACGTAAAATGTGGGCGTAAGCATCTTTTAGCTATTGACATTGAAACATGAGATAATTCAAGTAAAAAATTCCGTAAAAATGATGGGGATTAGATAAACTTACTTTCTGTGAAGAACATCCTCTATATTCTTCTCCGTGCGCCATCTGGCATTGTTTGTCTATGTCAGTGGTATAGCCTGGAAGAAGAGTGGGACTGGGAAGCTGTTTAGGAGGCTTATTGTGGAAACATGTGTGTTCCCTGGAAAGATGTTAAAGATAAAGGTTTAATACAAGTGAATATATGAATGATCATAAATTTGAACTGCGGAGAATGATACGAAGACACGATATGAAGACATGACATTAGATCATTTCTTCATATAAAGGTTTAAGTCTGCTTAGGAGCCAAGTGGCTGATCAAGCCGACGCTCATCTTCGATAAGGAGTGTTTCTACTCCCCCCTGGATGGGATGCTAGTCCATCGCAGGGTTACCCCCAGCATTAAATTCGCCGGTACCCATTTATACACCTGGGTGGAGAGAGGCACTGTGAGAGTAAAATGTCTTGCCAACACAACACAATGTCGCCGGCCAGGGCTCAAACCCATACCGCTCGCTATCTATAGTCGAGCGCACTAAACCTGAGGCCAACGCCTCACCATGAGAAGAACCAATGGAGAAAAAAGAAACGTAGATAAACTTACGTAAATATTTTTCTCAATTTGTCTCTGCTACAGGGAGACCAACGATGTGCGTTGGAACCTGCGGCCTGGGAGCCCTGCATGATATATCCCTTGGCACAATCACCTCCTCTGTCATGTCCCAAACCCAAGCTGAGTGGAAAAGCAGATTACAGGATTGGAAACCAAAACCAAATTGATGATGACTGAACTTAATTAATAACGTTTGAGAACATAATGTAAGCTAGCTGTGCCGGGGAAAAATCCCAACCGTTTGTTGCTTTTTTTTAAAAAACACTGCTGTTGTTTATAGTGGTCAATGCGCTTAGCTACATCCAGCTAGTTCACAGGTATGCCGCTTAAACTGAAAGAAACAAATATATCAACTAAACATAATAGGCTTAAAGATCCCAGCTGGCCGGAGACAGACCAGTTGGCTATTTACAAGCATGATAGCGGAGTTGAACTAAGGTCTACCGAGAAACAACTCCAGCTAAGTGCTCAGAGCGGGACTTGAACCCGCGACCTCCGGAATTGCGAGAGAAAAATAACTTATCGTTAATTTGTTGATAGTCATATATTTAAGTGAACACGTGTTTTAAAGGAATTGCTGAATGAGATAGAGTATCAGTCAAAAGGTTTTGAATCTTCCATGTGTCCCGGCCTTTCCACCCTCATGACGCGACAGGGCTGCTCCAAACATGAAGAAAATTGTTGAATTGTCAGCTATTATTTCCTCCGATATCCAAGTTTTTCCAGCAGTCTATGTGGGTTTGTTTGTTATTCTCTCCAGTTAGGTTAGAGTACATAGGTAGATCCAGCGCCATTAAGGTACTGTTTGCTCGTCAAAAGGCATTCAGTGAATAGTTGGAGGAGATCTAGAACTAACCCGGGGGTGGTGGGGGGGCGGGGGGGGGGGCAGAGCCCATATAAAAAGGACGAGGGTGCTCGTCGGAAATTTTGAAAAGAACCCCTGTTTTGTGGGCGTGGCTTAAAATGTCTTTCACCCCTTAGAGGCACCAAGTCTAAATCAACACATTAACTGACTCTTCCGTAATTTCAAATAGCGATAAAGACGATTGCTTCGAATACCTTCTACTCAAAACGTTGACTGTCAAATATCTCCTGTCATATGTTTTGAGCTCATTACCCTAAAACGTAAAAAGCTCCCGCTGTGGACCTTTTGAGGCTGAACACCCTAAGCGGTACCAAAACCGAGTTTTTAACCTCTAAAAGGTACAAAGAGCACCCCCATCCTTTTTACATGGTAGTTTTTCCCACGATCTACTAGGAACCCATATGGGTTTCTAATTAACAATTAGATCCGTAGCCCGCAAGGGCTACGGGTCAATAGCCCATGAGGTGAAGCCGAATGGGCTATTGACCCGTGGTCCTTGAGGGCGAAGGGTCTAATTGTTTTAGTATCACCCAACTAGTCGGACAGAAAAGGTAATAATAAAGTTAGCGAATGCAAGTTGAAGAAATATTTATTTGGGAATAAAACGAAAGAAAGCGTCACGATCGATGGCGCCAATTTCGCTACTCGATGACTATTACTAATAGTCCCCTAGTAGCGTAGCCAATCAAAATGCAGGATTTGCATTAGTCCACTAGTCGGGTGATACTAATACCTCATACTAACCGAGTTCGAGGTCCGTACTGTAAGTTACGTAGTGAATTTTAGTAATTGACCAATCAACAGCGCGCGTACTAACAATTGAAGCTATCGCAGTCTTACTTGTGGCCCATTTCATGTGCTACAGAGTACGCTGCTGTCAAACCACTGGCGTCATTTACACTCACTCCATATTTCCTATCACATGGCGTATTTAAATACGCCAGTCCTGAAAAAAAAATAGACACAGTTTCATCGATTTCATCAGTTGGAAAAGTAAGGTGCTAACAAAATGCAACAAAAGTAGTCCTAAATGAAGGGACTATGCAAACTTAATTTGCATTGGTAATTGATACCCTAGGGATTATGCAAATGACAGTATAAAGTACCTTACGAGTGTTCCACCCCATCACTCTACTTGAGGTCGCGAACGCAAAGAGGTTGGCGACCCACTACCTCACCCAACGCGTTAGTCGGGCTTGCTCTAGCTGTCCGGTTCTATTTTCGCCTGGTCTTAGGCTTGTCCCAGGCCATTACCATGTCATTAATAACGATACCCAGGGTAGAATATTACACTATTTAAACGTGCATTACATAATTATTTCTCTTACCATCTATATAACAGCTATTGAGACCGCAGACCCTCCTACAGAAAGACAACAAACACTTCATAATATTGTACTTTAACACAACTTGGACGTTATAGCATTGCTCCCATGTGAATAGGCTCAGTTTCCAGCAGTGGGTGTTTACAGGCGCACAGAAAAATTCACGGCTAGACCCTGAGCCTACCCTGAGAAAGGAGGTTTCTTCGCCTCAGTCGGCTTCCCTGGAGACACTTTAAATGGCTCTCATGAGGGCTGCTGTAGCCTGCAACAAAGGAAACCCGCATGCGGGCTAGTCTTATGTCACCCCTTTCAGGTGATGAAAATGTGAGCCACTCCTCCCCTCTTCCTATCTCCTTACAACTCATATTACACATAAGTCATGTATTACCCGCAGGTACAAACCTTGTCAACATGGCGGCTTGATCGTAATGTTCAGCTTCTCCTTCAGGCTTGTTTCGTGTCGAGGCCCAATTTGCAAACTTTCTAAGGTACTTGCCACCGCCCGTGATGTTGTTGGTCGTGAAATCAAGGCCGGTCTGGTAATGAAAAGCAACACAGGTAGTGTACATCTCTCAGTCGTTGTAACAAAACCTGCTTCTTGACTATTTAGTAAGTGTAGCAGGATCGTTCCGATGAGAAATTAGTTTAACTTAAGTGAGAAAGACTGCTGTTGCTGATCTAACGCATATTTCGACAACTTGAGCAGAAATCATTTGAAAGACAGTATTGGACATTGTTCGGGTTGGTGCTGTATTCTGTTTTCTGTACATTTTGTCCACAAGTTTTCTGGCCGGCAGACAAAAAATTCTTTCATTTTTTTCTCGAATATTTGTTTTGTACTTCTTTATTTTATAGAGGTTCTCTCTGAAAACCACGTCTTCACGTGACGGGCACTTCCTCTTATAAAGAAGAAGAAGAAGAAGAAGAAGAAGAAGAAGAAGAAGAAGAAGAAGAAGAAGAAAATAATGATGATGATGATGATGATCAATCAATCAATATATATTTAACCGCCGACCGGTTAGCTCAGTTGGTAGAGCGTCGGACTACCGTGCGGGAGGTCTCAGGTTCGAGCCCCAGACCGGACCAACACTCAGGGTCTTAAAATAACTGAGGAGAATATGCTGCCTTTGCAATGACATCTGCAAATGGTTAGATATTCTAGTCTTCTCGGATAAGGACGATAAACCGAAGGCCCCGTCTCCTGCATCTTCACTGCTATGGTCAGCAGGGGACGTTAAAGAACCCACACACTCATCGTAAAGAGCAGGGCACGAAGTTCCCGGTGTTGTGGTCTGGTCTTTGCCCATTCTGCTGTTGAAATGCTCGGAGACATTAGCTGATAAATCTACTCTACAATCCGAGGGTAAATAAAGTATACTACTACTACTACTACTACTGCTACATCAACTTTATTTAGGGAGGGTGACACATGACAGTATAAACTGATAAACTAGGTAGTGGTCCTCTGTGCTAAGAATCTACGAGTAATTATAACATAACTAAAGTTAGTACAAAGTATGAACAATAGAAGTTACAATATGTAAAAAGTTACAATAAAAAGTTAGAAAAATTTCTAAAAATTCCTGTGATGATGATGATGATTCCTTTGTTGTGTCAAAAGCCCGGCCATATTCAACTCCCTGCTAAGTAAATGTTACTTACATCATATCCTTCCACCAGGAAAACTTTCACCAGCACCCAGGACACTTGCATTCCAATTGACTTGTCCTTGTACAGACGACTGATCTAAAAACAAACAAAAGTTCGCCAAGGATAAATTCCAAATTTCAAGCTCTCTTCCCGTAACGTTTACCCAATGAAAACATTGGTAACCTCGGAAATGATAATGGGGGTACCCGACTGCCTTATTCAACCGAAGGAGGCATTTAAATGTCACGACGGTTCTCTCCAGTGACAAAGGGACGATGAGGACTGTTAATACGAGTCATAGGGGTTCGACTGTAGTGCCTTTTGATGAACATTCACAAAGTCACAATGACGTATTGCAACTATTACCAAGTTTGCTGTGTTCAGAAGATAATCCAGGGTTCCGTTGCCATAGAAATCACAGGTAGTTTTGTCAGCTGCCAGCATAACCTCGATGTAAATCTTCCCTTGGTACACGGCGTCAACACGCCTACTTGAAGTGTCGCCTAGCTCGCCTTGATCTTCACTTAGTTTGTCGTCTGCTTCTTTATTTTTCGAAATTTGGGGAATAGTAAAAATAACATTTACATTGTATCAGTAAAATCTGTTTCCAGACTCAGACAGCGATAAGATGTTAATCGATCCCATCAGCACTCAGAATTCCATTGACAGGCTGTCAATTATCGTCTGGGAGAAGGGTCGAACTTTCCACAGGCCATGTGCATGAGCCATGCAAATGAACTAAGGAAAGTTGTGTTGCAGCATGGTAACGGGTTAAATGACAACTCTTCTAGATAAACGATAAAGCAAGACTGCTCACATAGCTAAAAATGTTCCCCGTCAATTCGTTAATTAAGCCCAATGTTTGGTAAGGCAAAACCAATCTGTCCAACCTTGATCAAGGGCATGAAAGCTAAGTGAAAAAGTGCGCGTATCCATGCTAAAATTGACTAACAATTTACCAAGCTGAAATTGGCACCCTACAAATGACCAACTACTGGCTACTCACTTACGCCTGTCAATCTACACCCTTAAAAAGACAGTAAGAAAAACCACACATCTGTTACCTCCTGCAGGAGTTGACTTTTTTTCATTGTTCGTAAGGTCTTTAATACTTCTTCTGGATATTACGTGGTACCCATTCCCCTTCAATGCCGCGCGTTTGAGGAGGTGATCTGGTAAAGGCTCTATTTCGTACATGTGATCATCGCTCATTATGGCGCCGCTCTGAAAAATAGCAGTTATAAAAAAAATAAGGGCGTATTTAAAACACGAAATGGCGAAATGACGAAGTAATACTTCGGGTAAGAGGCAATGAGAAATCTAATCCTTAATCCTGATCTTAATCCTTAATTATCCTTGTTAATATCTCACTTTGTCATGCTATTTATTGCATAATTTCATTTTACTTATCACTGTACAACTGACGATGGATGATGTCTCATCCGAAACATGTATTTTCTTCATTAAATAACGAAGTTCAAAAACATCGTGTGGTTCATCAAAGCAATAATAATAATAATAATATTAATAATGATAATAATAATACCATTTATTAATTTCTTTAAAAATAGTTAAAAGGGCATTACAATTAGATAAATTCTTACAAATTACACAATGAGGATTAATACTACCAACGCATCTTGAAATTTAAGACCTAAAATCCTATAATATATTCGAGAATTGGACTTACAAAAAAATCGTAACGAAAGGCCTAAGAGAACAAACGAGACTTAACTAAACGCTTAAGAGTGTCAACGTTCGAAGCTTGCCTCACTGACAAGGTATTCTGTACATGTAAAGGATTAATCCTTGCAATTATTGAGAGCTAAGCACTGTCGAATCAGTGATATTTACGCTAACCGGAGCGCTAGGAGTTTTTCTTTTTTGGGGGTGGGGGAGAAGGAAGTGGAGGGCAGTTACAAGTCTTACCAGTTTATCACCGCAGTATGCGTGTTATTTCTTATAAAGCTACGATGGTCAAAGAAAAAGAGTATTTACGACATTGTTTATGTGCGGTATGGTCAGGAGACGTTGAAAATTGTCAGGGATTACGAGAAGGATCTATCGCGCTTCAACAGAACATCACTGGATATTGGCTTCTTACAGATTAGTTACTTATTTTAAATTGAAATTTAGTTGTTACTTCTATTGCTAACGGTCACTTCTGAAGATGTATGTTGAAACATACGAAACGTCAAGTAAATGAACTTTGTTTTTTAACATGCGTTTTATTGCCATGTTTATCACCGCAGTTTGCGTGTTATTTCTTATCAAGCTACGATGGCAAAAGAAAAAGAGTACTTACCAGTTGGCCCTCGTTATTGGCTTCCCGAACAGCCACATGGGATTCAGGATCGGACGTCACGTGACCTACATAGAATCTTCCTTGGGGTAAATGAATTTCTTTTGTCAGCAGTCCATCTGCTGTCAATCTCTCTATGGGCAGCACGCCATCGCTAATGACGTCATCATTAGGTTCTAGCATTAGGTTGAAGTTTCTCCCAAATGCAGACAGACTGAATTCATGTTGAGGCGACAATGGACTTCGTTTTCTTCTGTACGTAAGGACTCGGGTTATGTCATACTCTGGAACTTGAAAGAAAAGGGATTGTCTATATATATTATAGAGGACGTTTGAATTTCCAAGTTTACGCGTTGCGTGACATTACAATAGCAGCCCGAGATGGCTCTCGCGTAGGTCAAAAGATGAGTTATCGCTCAAGTTTTTGGCAACTGAACAATTTTTACCCTAGACGAATTATTACTTTTAATGTGTCGGAATTGTAGAGTAATAATTTCTCGTTTCAATGGCAAAACTCAATGACAGATGTTTCTGTTACTTGACACCAACTTCCATATGTAAAATCCTTTAAATTTCGGTGAAACACTTTTTCGTACAACGCTAGAATGAAAAACCACACAGACCTAAATCTTGGCGAGGTTGTTTATATATCAATCATCTAGCATATTCCAGATTCTTGACTGAGTTTATTGAATGGTTACGATATTTATTTTTGATGGCGTGACAGTGTAAACAAGCAATTAGCTAACAGTCACACTGCAGAAATGGCGCCGACATTTGAATAACAATACTTATACATTCCAAACCTTTGTCTGGAAACATAAACACGAGCTTAGGATATATAACGGTATTTTTATTCACAGTTAAGCGCCATTTATGCAAAGCGTCTATTGTTAGACTGACTTCAGAAGACGTTGAGCTCCTTACTAGTGTAACTCTTGCTTCGCTATCTCGGATCAGAGTTAATACTTCACCCAGCTGAACAGGCTGCACTTTAGAACGCCCCCTCCCCTGCCTCCCCGCCCTCCTTCTCACACTGTTCCTCTCCCATCAACCAAGGAAAACACCTTCCCGCTGACGGCGAATGACGTAACGTGGACTGGCGCAGCAGGAACCCTCGACACGATTATCTTCCCTTGTTTTTGTGATGCTTTTCTCTTTCACGTTTCACTTAATTCCGCCTTTTAGGCATAAAAACAATTCTTTGTCCTTTAGTTGTTTCCCCTTCGCGAACAGACTCGAAGAAAAATTGATACTATCATAGCAAGTTTTCAACATCGCGATCCGCATTGCCACAAGGCGTTCGACTAATGACACATTCCTTGTATCTCGAAGACATGTTTTCACGTGAACGCGGTTGGCTACTTTCTTACCGGTATCTTGGGAATCTGTGTGTAAATATCTTTTCTTTTCATCTTTGGACAGCGTTGTGTGAAATTCTGCTTTTAAAGACATTCTAACCTGGACAAAATATGACACAGAGATTGCAGAGTCGATTCGTTCAAAACGTTATGTCATAAGAAAATGTCATATGGATCTATTCAAGGTAAATTATCCTGCTAGCTTAAACAAGCCTATACATGTTAGCAGGACTGAATACGACAAACATATTAAATTAATGCACAAATGTATTAGCAATAGAGGTTGAAAATGACCTCAGGTCTGCACAAGATAAATGTTTTGACCTAGGTGTATAATTTATGGTATTTGACTTACCTCATGAATAAGACAAGCGAAATATAGCCCTGTCGCTAGGAGTCGCCACATTTTTCGGTCTTTGTTTTGTGCTTAGATTGTGAAGGTCACGGAGCGTTGAAAATCCGAGGAGACGCCGAATTACACTACGATTTGTGAACTCCGTTTATTTGCATCTCTGTTTATAATTGTGGCATGGACAAAGCCCAGGAAATCCTACGGGAAACTCGTTTCCTTTGAAATCTGATCCGCCGAGCATGCTTGCGTGCGGGGCCCATTTCAATGTTTTCAACGCAATTAGCTTAGGAAATAAACAAATGGCCACTTTATTTTAAAATTGCGCTTTCTACATCTATTTATTTTTATTATTTAGTTACGGACTGAGATTAAATACACTAACTTAAAAAAAAATTAAAACGGTCCCTGAAAAATGGTCTGATTTGCTTTCCAGATTTCTCAATGTCTTTTCCACATTTTAGAAATTTCGTAAAAGAAAAGTGAAAATAATCTTACTCAAAAAAGTCTTTCCTCTGGTTTTTGCCCGAAAAATTGTGTTTTTGAGGAGCTTTTTTTTTTTTTAACATGGCAAAAGCTACGCGGAAAAACGTTTCCTTGTTCGCTTAACGGGAGTGCAACCTATGACGTATGACCTTCTGTTTATCGCTCTACCACTTAGCTTCAGGAACCCGTGGGAGGTAATCCGTATACCCTGAATGATGAGGCGAAATGCGTTTTGGTAGTAATAGATGGAAGCTGGACACAGGCCAAACTAATCAGTCTCTCTGTCTAGCTAAGCCTGAGCTTTTTGCACGACACCACACCGCGGGGTTTAACTTTAACCTCTAAATATGTTTTATAAAAGTGCATCTTCAAGCCTCTTTTCGTTTTACAGGCTACTTTTGAACAACGCAAAGGATGGAACAAAACGAAACTTAGCAAAACCGAAAAAAAATAATAAAAAAACCCAGCAATGTCATAAAAAAAGCTTAAAAAATTTGAACATATAACTTGACATCGTTGTCTCAGAGAGGAACTGTCCAAGGTAACCTTTGTCCAAGGTTATCTGACTCACTTTAGGGACTGTGTCTAGCAACTTCAGTCAAAATACTTATTTACTGAGATCCTGGATATCGATTTTATCTTGTTTTGATGCAAAACAGATTGCATAACAGATAAAAAAAAGATAACGAGAAGGCGAAAGTGTTGAAATTGCGAGGAAGGAAATAACATAACGTTTAAAAGCGGCATTAAAAAGACAAAACAAACTTGTGTAACTGCCTTGTTCTTGAATAAAACCCATTTTCAGTAAATGTGTGAATTTGTTAGGATTTGGCGTTATCTTTTTTCGTAATGGATGATACTAATGTTTTGTAATTTCAGAGATTAAACCGAAAAGAAAAAGTATTTGCAGATTATTTTTACCCTTTCATCTCGAGCATGAACCATTAAATATGCAAATTATATTTCCCTTTCCCCTACATCATTTTATTGTACATTTCTTTTTCTTTTTTTTTCGCCTGAAGTAGGAAACATTTACCATTTTATGTCTGCGGAAAGCGTTAATGTCTAGTTACTTAAGAAGAAAGCAAGCAAACAGTAAGTTACGCAGTTGATTACTGTGGGAAAAGTATATTTTGAGGCATTTGTTCGTAAGACAAACTCACATTGCACGAGTTTCCAAATACGTAGGTGAAACTGTGTTCGTGCGAGACTGCAGCTGAATTGTTCACACAAGTTTGGACTTTTTATGCATGTGAACTAAGCATACCTCTTCAGCAATAAAGATCCGTTGACAGACTTTAAGTTTAATCGGCCTTATGCCGATTGGATGAAAACACATCTGCATGTGTCTGTTTTTTGATTGTTTATTACATGAATTCCGCAAAGACCAATTTAGTACTGAACAACACTCGAAATTCAAGGACATCACAAAGGAAGTAATATCTACTAAAAGCTGTTATAAACGAAAAACAAACGACTCGTTAAAATCAAAACTAAAATTAGCAAAGATGTGCATATCTAGAACAGAGATATGTTGTATATCTGGTTTACAAGGTAAATTCTGGCCGCGTTATATTAGTTTTATCAACCGTTCTCGGGAAACAAGTTTTCAATCCAGCACGATGCATTTTGAATGGATCGGCTTGAGGATCAAACCACAACAGAGAAATGTTGAATAAAAATGTTAATCTGGCTTAAAAGTGTGAATCATAAAGTAAGATTTTTACTGACAAGATCTGGTCCTTCCAAAACGTTTTCCCCGCCGGAGTGATAGCGGATTGTGTGAACGGAATGGTGAAAATGCTTATCGCCAAACCAGGTTTTAACACTACTGAACTGATCAATGTAAGATTTGCGTTGACAAAACATATCTTAATTTTTTTTGCAATGATATCTTTTGGGGCAGAAAATTATCTTCTATGCACTATACCTAAAGGATGTCAAACTAATTGTACTTCTTACAATTTAAAAATTAGGCAGAACATTTTTACAAAATAGCGCCGTACGGGTGTTGTTATTTTCGTTTTTTTTTTAACTAAACTTTGCAACATCTAAACGAGAAATTCGTCGGTAGTATCCTAAAATTGTAACTATTTACCAAATATATGTATTTTTTTCTTCTTTCAATATTTTTTAACGTAACTGTAATTGTAATTTTTAGGCCCAGTTCAGACGTCGTGCTTTTGCCGTGCCGAACTAAATTCAGGATTTAAGTTCGACAAAAGCACGGCAGAAGCACGGCGTCTGAATCAAACTTTTGCATTAAGTTCGGCAAGCAATTAAGTTCGACAAGCTCTGCCGTGCTACACGACTCTGGCACGGCAGTGATTCAGACGTCGTGCTTTTGCCACGCTAAACAAAATTCATAAATTATATTAATGTATTTTGGCGAGATTGCGTTCCCACGGGGAGTTAGGAGGAGAATTGCTACGAGGCATCGCTAAATGCTGAATTTGGTTCGACTCTGGCACGGCGCCTGAATCAGAGTTGTTTCTTTGCCGTGCTACAGTCGAACCAAATTGCAATTACGTTCGGCACGGCAGACGCACGACGTCTGAACTGGGCCTTAGTCTCTTTTTTAGGGCAATTTTATTAATAAGGTTAACCTCTAAACTCCCTTTTCGAATTTATGTACAGTTTTTCATATTTATGAATTTGAATAAACATGTATGGATTCCCTGATCTCTATTAATGCATTAAAGTAAAGAGCGGCATCAGTTTACACTTAAATTGCTTAAAACATGGCGGAAGGAATGAAAAGAAAATTAAACCTTTAGACACCAATTTAGTGGCTTATCAATTTTAAACTGCTAGAGTTTTCCAGCTTGGGTCAAGGAGAATTCGAGAGGAAAGCAATTCGTACACAAAAATATTATATCTTGAAAGGTAGCCTGTACTTTGCTTTCCTAACTATTCCATCGGGTAGAATGCCTGGACATTATTAATTATTCATGACCGGCGAAGCGGCAAATTTGAATGTTTGCGTGTCGTGAAATGCCCTGATTAAGAGAAGAAAGGGTCCAAATTGGCCCAATAGCGTTGATAAAACTTACTGTTCTGGTTTCCAGGAGTTAAAACTTCAACTTTCATGCGCGGCTTTTTGAAGAAGAAGGTTGAATCTTCAATTTAAGCCGTTAAGTAAGTTGATATATGAGGTATAAGGAGTAGCTTTTTGCTCTTGAAAATGGGCAAAAATTGGCCATTTTTTGTATGGGGACCGTTTTCAGAAGCAATTTTCAGACCATCTAAACCGGCCTTCCTAATTTTCACGCACGGCAAATGAAAGATGGCTTTTTACTGAAACAAAACCCGTTTCAAATTTGAAAATCGGTCCACAGGAACCTGTAGCTTTTTGAGTTTGAAAACTACTTGTTGGAGTTGCATTTGAAAATGGCGCGTCTTCGATGGAAGAGTTATTGTCTTAAGCACACGTCTGTATAACAATGGCTGTCAAAACTAAACAATACCCATTCAAGAAAACCACTTGACTGTAACTGAAATATTCATTACCGCGAATTTCAAAAGTATGCTGTCGGCGCAGCTGATTCATTCGAAAACCTGTTGCTCAATGAACATGGAAAGCGAAATCGTAAGTGATCAGGAGCTCTTTTCAGAGCTCTTCGAAACCCCGATCCATCCCCTGCTGATCAACCAATGAGAATTTTACCTTTGGCCTACTAAAGAAATGCAAAGGCATATAAAGCGCGAGGACAGAGGTAGACAATGTATAGCGTAAGACAATATTTTTTGTAATCCTGCGTAGCAGACGTCTTCTCTTCAAGGAAGAAAGGCGAACGAAAAGCTTGTGATACGCAGACAAAGAGAACAGCACGGGAACCGACCAGCGCGCAGTTGTTTTGCTTAAACGAAAGAACCAATTATTTTTATTCCTATCAAAGTTTTAGGGGATTTCAAGGCGAATAAAGTAAAGTAAACATCGCCAATTACTTTAAAAAAACTTCAAAGAGGCCAGCGAGTTATTGTGTGACAACAACAGCGCGAAGACTCGTGTCAATCGGTCAGATTTTTTTGAGAAACTCGGCTTTCAAGACCAGATCTTTAGCAAAGAAACAATTATTTTTATTCCTAGCAAAGTTTTAGGGGATTTCAAGGCGAATAAAGTAAGGTAAGCATCGCCAATTACTGAAAAACTTCAAAGAGGCCAGCGAGTTATTGTGTGACAACAACAGCGCGAAGACTCGTGTCAATCGGTCAGATTTTTTTGAGAAACTCGGCTTTCAAGACCAGATCTTTAGCAAAGAAACAATTCTTTTTATTCCTAGCAAAGTTTTAGGGGATTTCAAGGCGAATAAAGTAAGGTAAACATCGCCAATTACTGAAAAACTTCAAAGAGGCCAGCGAGTTATTGTGTGACAACAACAGCGTGAAGACTCGTGTCAATCGGTCAGATTTTTTTGAGAAACTCGGCTTTCAAGACCAGATCTTTAGCAAAGAAACAATTCTTTTTATTCCTTGCAAAGTTTTAGGGGATTTCAAGGCGAATAAAGTAAGGTAAACATCGCCAATTACTGAAAAACTTCAAAGAGGCCAGCGAGTTATTGTGTGACAACAACAGCGCGAAGACTCGTGTCAATCGGTCAGATTTTTTTGAGAAACTCGGCTTTTAAGCCCAGATCTTTAGCAAAGAAACAATTATTTTTATTCCTAGCAAAGTTTTAGGGGATTTCAAGGCGAATAAAGTAAGGTAAACATCGCCAATTACTGAAAAACTTCAAAGAGGCGAGCAAGTATTGTCAACAACAGCGTGAAGACTCGTGTCAATCGGTCAGATTTTTTTGAGAAACTCGGCTTTCAAGACCAGATCTTTAGCAAAGAAACAATTATTTTTATTCCTAGCAAAGTTTTAGGGGATTTCAAGGCGAATAAAGTAAGGTAAACATCGCCAATTACTGAAAAACTTCAAAGAGGCGAGCAAGTTATTGTCAACAACAGCGTGAAGACTCGTGTCAATCGGTCAGATTTTTTTGAGAAACTCGGCTTTTAAGCCCAGATCTTTAGCAAAGAAACAATTTTTTTTATTCCTTGCAAAGTTTTAAGGGATTTCAAGGCGAATAAAGTAAGGTAAACATCGCCAATTACTGAAAAACTTCAAAGAGGCCAGCGAGTTATTATGTGACAACAACAGCGTGAAGACTGGTGTCATCAGTCAGATATTTTTGAGAAGCTCGGCTTTCAAGACCAGATCTTTAGCAAAGAAACAATTCTTTTTATTCCTAGCAAAGTTTTAGGGGATTTCAAGGCGAATAAAGTAAGGGAAACATCGCCAATTACTGAAAAATTTCGAAGAGGCGAACGAGTTATTGTGTGACAACAATCTTCGAAGTTTTTGTCACAGAATAATTCGCTCGCGTGAAGATAAGAGTGTTATTCCGTGGATAATTATTCTCCGGAACTTCTTCTGTGATATCCTTTACGTAAAGAAATCACACCAAAACCATGCTATACATCTAAAATCTCATTTAGACTATCAGATAGTCTAAATCTGTGCTATTTGGAATGTATGTTTATGTGGTACGAACATGTACGAACGTGTATGTAGGTGGTACGAAAATGGGTGGTACGAAAAGACGTTGGTACGAAAAACCCGGATACATGTAATGGCCTATGGTAAAAATCGGATGCAAATATCCATTACAAGTCCAACGCTTGAAATAGCCAGCTTGAAATACGCGATATCGGAAACAATAGAATAAAGAATAACTTTTGAGGCCTTTGTTTCTTAGCCCCGCCTTGACAAGTTAATGAGCTAAGGCAGTATTCCCTTCGGAGGAAAGCGTACGTGATCTTTGACCAATCAGAGCGTCCCTGTTTACGCTTCGCTGCTAATATTACAGACCTATAATTTTTATTCGACTGCAAGTAAATGTCCCGAGAACAATAGGCATTCTACGCGATGCAAACCCTGACCGCAAGGAGCGTGTCAGCTAGCGCTCCTCTCCTCTATGCCGAAAAGAGATAATAATTAACCATAAAGGAGCGAGGATGGTTGAGGATGGAGAAGATTAAAACGGATTACAAACGACGAACGTGAAAAATTAAGGCTAAACTTTTCAAGATGCGAAAACCGTGAAGAAGCTTCTTTTTAAAAGTTTTATCTTGTCGGGCTGGGGACGAACATATAGTCTTCCACTCGAAATAGAATTTCAACTAAATACAGAAATACTGTAATTAGTTCTGTAACGTAAATTTTATTTTGACTCAAAAAATTGTTATCTACGTCATCAAGAGAAAATGAAGTTTTTACGTCATCTGCATAAAAAAGAAAATTAGACAGGAAATGTTATAAGACCAATGAAAGACATACATTTGTTTTGTCTTTTAATGTTCTTGAGTTAGACTATCTTGGCTGCAACCTGTTGATGTAATGATTGGTGCTTTTAGTTTTATGATAGAAAATAAAAGAATCTTGCTAACTTAGCGAATATCGATTTCAACAACTCTGGCGCGTATAACAAATTGCAAATCGACTTTGAAGTCATTTAAGCGAATCGATGATATATGTTGTCACCAAGCAGTACAAGTGAAATTTACATAACTGTTTATTTCGAGTCACGCTATAATTTTCTTTCTCTGTTCCACACTTTCGTCGATTCCACTATGGTTGCTTTAAAACTTTGCATTCAGTTCTTGTTGTTCTAGAAACACTATGACAATTATTCTCCGATAGTTTACATGTAACTATCGTTTAGAAAAAATTCGTTGTCAGGGAGCTAGCGTGCGAAACAAACGATAACGTAAACTCATGTATCTTTGTAACAGTGTCATTCTGGCTTCCATTTGTTCTTTGGCACTCGGTAAAATCTTTGTTGCTGTTAGCATGTGCGATGTAAACTACTTGTTGAAAAGGATAAAAACAAGATTGCATGGATAAATTGTATGTGTTTCATCATCGCGACACTCTGGGTAAATATCGCCAAGATAATTGCAGATATCCCGCTGTTTCTCTGTGATTA
Organism: Orbicella faveolata; assembly: GCF_042242905.1. Classification (NCBI taxonomy): domain Eukaryota; kingdom Metazoa; phylum Cnidaria; class Anthozoa; order Scleractinia; family Merulinidae; genus Orbicella; species Orbicella faveolata. Next base: position 23,169,184 of record NW_028301541.1, on the reverse strand, counting down.
AAATAGTTTTAAATGGGTGTCTATAAACTATATCAATGACAGCCGAGATTCGTTCAGTTATTCAAAATATACCCCATACACTGTTGCCACAGCGAATAGAGTTCCGTTCTCGATGTTTGCCGAGACGTGTGTGTCGAAATCCGCGTTCCAAAGACACCTACTGGCAACCCTGAGGCCTTGGTCGTGTTTTGAGCCCACATTGACCGAACAAACAAGTTTATAGCGTTCTATACTGAGACTCTTAACTTGCTCCATAATCCTTGAACTTAGCAGCTTTGTCAGAAAGCCACATTCTGTAGCGTTGTAGGTCAGCTCACCCAGCATAGCTTCCAAACTGTTTTGGATAATTTCTTTCACTTCTCTCTCAGGAAATTTCCTCTTTGGCTCGGTACGGTAAGTATTCTCTACCTCCGGCTTTTTCTCTTCTTCTTGGCCGGCTTTTTCCGACTTCTCGCGGGCGGAATCGCTAAGATTCTTCCAATGACGGTACGGAGAGATGTAAGCTGGAACTTTGGAAGCTTTCCTGCCTTGAGGATTAATCGATATTCGTCGCGATGAAGTCGTGCTACCAGCTTCAGACGTCCGCCTTCCTGAACCACTATATCCTCCGTAGTCTTCATCAGTTGATGACTGTACTGACTGAAAACTCAGAACACGAGGACGCGGTTCGAAATCCATTCCTCACAGGAAAATATTTAACGTACTGCACGATCAGGCAATAACTGTCGAGACTAACAACCGGAAACAAAAGCGTTGCCTTACGTTCCCATGGTCTCCCAAGGTTTCATTTAGCATCGGTTCAGTAGATACAGATGCCACAAATTTAAAATTACGCCATTAAGTCACTCTCTAAACAAAAGGATGCATTTTTAGTGAAACATTCCTCTGCTAACCGCATTTTTCATTAGTCGATAATTCAAATTGCCCGGCAATCACGTTTCCGTTTTGGGTCTCATTAATCGCAATAAAAAGAGAATGAAGAGCAGTAGCTCGAGGGGATAGCGAGCAGCGAGCTGTGAGATGAACTGATGGAGAAATAGCGAAAAAATTGGACTGATAAACCTCTCAGAAACAGGCTAGTTTGCATTTCCAGACACTCTACTCTAACCTGTTAAGTTTATTAATTCTAGAGGTTTGGATGTCGGTTAAACTGAAAACTGAGGATTGGTCGAATTTTCCAAAACTGTCTGCTGAGAAACGATTCTTGTTTTATCCAATTCCTGAGATCTGATATCTGCGAAACTTATTGATAGCTTAGATCGGGTCTAAAATTCTAACTGACCGCAGAGAATCATTGACAGTTTAACTCAGGGGATGCTAGCTGACTTCCATCGAGACCTTCAGTCAGTCAAGGTGAGGCTCAGTAAGTAGTAGTGTTAAAGCCTTGGCTATGAGGATAGCCCTTTCCCCTTTCTTCAATTTGAAGCATAAATAGGCTAGTGGAAAGATTTCATTTTACTATACACTTCCTGCGTGAAAGTACAAATCTCAATAGACCATATTCGTATTCTCGGTATTAGACTGGAACTAGCTTGTAGTGGACGCTCATGTGGGGCAATATCATTAAAAAGAGATAAGCGGCTATTTACGTTTGAAAAGACTCTCCGTGTTAGCCTCAGTTGCAAGCTACGTAGGTACCGAGAATACGAATATGGTCTACTGCAATTGACAAGGACCTCTTTAGCCTCAAAACTACTCACGTTCTGTATTTGCATTTTTTTTTAAATTCACACCAGTTATCACCGTATGCCCTCTACATTGTTCTTCCATTTACGTTTTCTAAACAGATACTACAATGCTGAACAGATACTATATCAAAACAATGCTATTTCCGTTTAACAGGTGTCGATTGCCGGCTCTAGCTGCACTGCAATAATGCGAATACTTTGGAAGGACAGGACAATCAGCAAGAAATACTTCCTTGTCTTAGATCTCTGGTAACACCTTCACTTCCCACATAGGCATCGAAACAAGCTGAATACCTGTGCGACAAATAAAGGAAAAAAATGGTGAAACTATATTGTATGTTATTATCAAAGTAAAGGGAAATAACATTTTGCTGCCCGGTGGAGTTTTAATTTTAACGCACAAGCTCTGTAAATGAACGATGAGACGGAGGCTGTTTTAGGTCAACAAAGTGTCAAAACTTTTGGCTGTGTTTGAAGGGAATTTCATTAATTTTAGTGCAACCAACCAAATGAAACCTATTTTTCTGTTTGTTTGTTTGTGTGTTTGTTTGTTTCGGTTTGGTTGATTGGTTGGTTGGTTATTGCTTGCTTGCTTGTTTTCTAAAGACAACTTGAATAAACACAATTTTGTCATCCCAAAATAAACAGTAAAATCGCAATTTTTACTTTGTATATTTGTTTGGTGGTTTGTTTGTTTGGTTGTTTGGTTTCTTGCTTGCTTGTTCGCTAAATACAAATACTAAATGCAACGTTTTCATCTCCAAAAACAAAAATCGCAATATTTACATCGCTACGTGTATTTTTTTTTTTTTTTCTGTCAGGCAAGCTTATTAGATATTCATTGATTTGACGTCACTTATTCCAACTCACAGCTGTTTGTTGTTCCCGTCTGTATGTGTCCCAGTCCATCCGGGTTCAATCGACACTTTATTTAGTTTCCATTTCAGCAGCCAGGATAAGTACTTCTGTTGCACTTGGATTCTCTGCGGTGTTCCTATGTTCTTGGAACCTGGTATCACAAATGTTTCGCAGCTACCACCTTTTAGACTACGCCTTGAAGGGAAATAAGACAAACATATACAATCATTCGAGAGCTTTTAATGTAACGTACCGCGTGTTTTCGCGTCAAAGTCCAGGAGGGTTATACTCCCTTTATTTATAGGTATGAACAACTTCAAGGTTATAGGTATTAAGGTGCTTTACATGGCCTGAAAATTAGTCAGATTTTTTTGCACCATTTTTGCTTAGAACTGTGTGTGGGTTTTGTCTTCTGGTTTGGCATAAAGGCTTTTGGGAAGGAACATGCCAGAACATATTTCCATCACGGTAATATTCATATACCACCTTCTTAGTTTTAATTTCACTAAACCATTCCCTTTTTGTCATGGAGGGCCGATATAGGTTCAAATATAGTCTAAGCATATTTCCGGTTTAGAAACGTGGAGTTGTATCAATTTTTGTGCTCTAGCACTTTAAACTGAAACATGAATACCTTTGAAGCTGAACAAAATTTGATTCTCCATTAGACCCAAACAACTTGACCACAATATGAGCCCGAAATAGCCCGACCAGAGACGACCAAGTAGTCTTGAATGTGATTGCTGTATAGTAAGGAACTGAAATGAAACCAGTGAAACTAATTATTACACAAAAAGGGGAACTGCAAACACTAACAACATCAAGCCCCGTGCACAGGTGGACCGGCTCTGAATCTAGTGAGTGAAGGCAGTATTGTCTCCCAGCCTTGCCCGATTAAACTGCAGGCTAAACTGCCTTCACTTACTAAATTAGTCCAAAGTCCACGGCTTTCTGAATTTCCCGAATATGTCATAATGGAATAAAACCCGCCCACAAAAAAAGAGAGAAGGAACGTACCTAAGCTATGATGATATTTTACATAAACTAGTTTGTATGCATGGGGTACGTAAAGAGCGTGGAAGACATAGTTTAGTTAAAAGCTTAGGGTGCATCTCGTAACCTAGATCAGACAGCTTGTGTATTTGATGCACTTAAAAATAATTTCTAATTTTTTATACTCTTTACGGACATATGTTATATTTACCACAAAATGGCGCGCTTGCTTTGGTGTACAAAAAGTGCTTTCCAACTATTTGACTCCCATTTTGTACAGCGGTATATCCCATCTCAGGACATGCTCCATTTTTGCAATTGGCAAGACAGCGAGCACGATCAAATTCATTGGAGTCAGGGCAAGGGAAACCTCTCATATTGTGCAGACACTGTGGTGACAAGGACTCAATGAAATAAGCTGGAGCTCGAAGGTGATCGCACACCAAAGGACCTATTGGACCAAGATCTGTCGCGTGAAACAAGAAAATAATCCAAGACGTCATTGCTTTGTATAGCGTCGGGAGTTAATGATATGGCCTTGACGTACATAACATAAACCTTGGCTTCTCAGTTTTTCCCACAATAAGCCGCAAAAAGATTCACGCACGAATTTCATCTTGAGCTTTAATTTCTCAGTAGTGCTCAATTTAACCGGGCTGCATCCTAATTTGTGAGAGGTACTGAGTACAGTCCTAGTGGTAAGCGCGCTGACTCCGTATTGAGTGGTCCAGGCTCGAAGCCTGGACGGGTTCACTGTGTTTTGTTCTTGGGCAAGACACTTTACTCTCACAGTGCCTCTCTCCACCCAAGTGTATAAATGGCACCGGCGAATTTAATGCTGGGAGTAACTCTGCGATGGACTAGCATCCCATCCAGGGGAAAGTAGAAAAACTCCTAGTCGCTTCATGCTATGGAAACCGGGATAAGCTTCGGCTGTACTGACCACTTAGTCGGACCTTGAATGATAACCCACATAATCGGTTCTTATTCCAATTCCCTAACCATGTGCCAGCTAGGATTGTCGCTACACCTCGTGATGGGATGCTAGCCACACGCATCATGTTGGATCCGGTTGCCCTACCAGTTCACTGGTACTCTTTTACCCCTGGGTGGAGAGGGACACTGTGAATGTAGAGAACACAAATGTACAGTGTCCATGCAGTGCCTCTTACCCTGCCGCCATTTCCCAATTAATTTAATGATTAGAATAGGCAATCTACTTTCCTTGTGATGTTATAAGAAATAACTGTTACCTGTTACCTAGCTTCTTTGTGCCTCGTGGCACATAAGGAAATAACTGCTGATGACGAAATGACAAATAATAATTATAAGGACTCAGAGCAGGATAAGTTTACCATCTGTGACACTTAAGCATCCCACTTGGTCTAATCCTCCGTTAGGATAAAAATCAATGTGACCTGAGGCTTGGAAAGTTCCCCAGCGATCGGCGTCTGTGTGAATTACATCTACAAATTGAGCGTCAGTTGGGTCCAGTCTTACCGCAGGATCTGTCGCTGAAAATAGTGGTCCAGCTGGGTCCAGTCCTATTGAATTTATGAAATAGAAAATGCGAAAAAAAAATCACTAAAGAAGTACAATTTAGCCTCTAGTTATACTTACTTATCACATGTTTATAAAACGCTGGTAGTAAAAAAAGATATACGTGTGTACAGACGCACGATCATCGTGTAAACTACGCGTGTCGAAACGGCGCGGAAAAACGACAGTAAGCCAAGCCCGGAAAGGCCGCGCGTGAACCAAGGGCGAGAACACACGCATGCAAACGCAAAGCCAAAGTACGCAGCATCTACGCAAGAAAAGGGCACGAGACAAGCATGGGAAAGCGTACATAACAACAATGTAGTCGACGAAAGCGTGCACAAAATAAGCGTAGTAAAACAATAGTCCGCCGAGCCCGAGAGAGCGCCCGGGAGCCATGGACGAGAACACGAAAGCGTGGTATGCGCCCATCACCCACTTCGCTAAGGGGCAGTAAAACATGCCTGGAGTGATTTGGTGACTCTGTTAATTAATCAGTGAATGTTTCGCCATGCAAAGCAGAAGAAAAGCGATTAAAATTACGTTAGACACCTTTCTGAACTTAAAAGCGCTCCGACGAGTGACAGTTACCTGTGATCCGACCTAAAATTAGTCCGTCCTGTTGCAGTCTGCTCCCAGCGTACCCTGCGATATGAGAGCCAAGACTAAACCCCACGACGTGATAAAAGTCCGGTGAGCTTCGGGTCTGAGAGATGAGGAACTTAATCAGCTCTGCTATCATGGCCCCCACAAGGCGTGTGTTCCCTGCCGCTTGTAGATAGGGCGGGAAGCCACCTCTGAACCAGTCCACTAAAATAACATTGCAATCAACGTTCCTTAGTAAGCCATCTCGTATGCGTTCCATCCATTCGGGCCTTATTTCTGCATGTACAGTGATTTAAAACAAGAGAAAATGAGAAAATGGTCTCTTGTTCAAAAGTAAAAGTAAACGTATCGAACACATCACCCGAGCAACAGTACAATTTAATTTGGTAATCACTGTAATCATACTTTTATATTATACAGATGATGAAATATATTGAAAAAAGAGCCACTAGAAATATTCCCCCCTCCCCCCGGACAAAAAAGTAACTGGCAGGATTCTCGTGCTACATATGTGGTCGATGAGAGTGAAATCTGTTTTCAACGAGAGGTAGTTTTAGGAAACAAAACTTCCATTGGAAGAGATAGAGTGCCGAATTTTTTTTCTTATCATTTACCGGTAATTTCACTGTTTTTGCAACAACACAAAGAAAGACGTGAATTAAAAGCAACTCCATTATTCTACTACATATAAATTTAATCCTGATAAACTGTGGAAATAACGGTTTCAATTTCAAACCATTAAAACTTACATTATTGGCAAAATATTATATATTGCATTTTAAAACTTTCCTTCTGACGGTCGTCCGTCAGAGTGCATGTGAAGACTCTGGAAAAACGTGCTTGAGTTGTTAAATGTTAAACGCAAGCGCAGAAACAGAGTTGAAGAGACCAATAATAGTGAGGCTCAATCTCGCCCTAAGAGCCCGCGCATTCTCGGTCAGCAGTTACCGGACGCCCCTCGTTATGGACAAAATCAAAACCTGGAAGTAGAAATTTCTACATGGTTTCGGTTTGATTTTGTGAATACGTCCAAGCTCGACAATGGTTTCTGAACATGCGTAGAGAAAGCAATAGCTGTTATGCCGGTCTGGAGGTTCCGATTTTTTATGGGTGACCCTGTGAACGTAAGATCAGAATATGATAGAATTTCATTAATTTCCTTTCCATGTATAATTTTTTCAGCTTACCAATATATCCATGAACAACAATAACAGTCCTTTTTGAACCGTTGTAGCTGGAGTTTTGAAGTTTAGCTAGGTCGTAATCGTCAATAAATTGCGGCTTGTCTTGGTTGAGCCTGGTGTAGAGGCGAAAGTTTGGAGCAATCAGGGCTGGCGGAAACGGCAACAAAACAAATTTCTTGAAAGGCTCTTTGTTACTGAAACATCCATACTTTTCATAGCAGACTTGCATCTCAGCTAATAAATACACAAAGTGTTCAAGTAGATAGAACCGATAGTTTTTATTATTAACAAACTGACTAAGTTATTTTTGCGATGTCTAATTTTTTGTGTTATGGCAAAATCCCACACATCAACGCGAGGAAAGATCTTGCACCGGTTTTGGTAGAGTGTAATTATAGATAAAATTGTTAACTTAAGATAAATAACCCGAAATTTGTGGTCATCCTCTAGTTCAAAATTGTCGGGGCTTTTTGGGAGGGAGAGAAAGCAAAACCTGTCTACATTATGAGTTTCTCTTTAGCCTAAATATTATTCACTCATCGATGCGCAAATGAAATGATTTTTGATTTCAGTCTTTAAAGAATGGTCTAAATCAATGTTTCTCTAGATTTGGGACAAGGGCATCAGAAGTTACAAAGAGTAGATTTACTCGACACCTTTTGTGGAGAGTAAAACACAAAGTTGCCACCAATGTTGAATTTATCAGCTTTGCTGAAAACGTTCATAAATATTGGTTTTCACCTTTCGTAGAATTAATTCATAAAACATTTGATTTTTTTTTTTGTGCCATTTCATTTCACCTCGAAAGTAATCTGGAAAAGAGTTTTGTAATCCGCAGCTCATTAGAAAGATTCTACACTCACCGTTTGCCAAGCTAGCCAGGAAATAGACCAGTAAACCTAGGATGATCATTTCTACTTGTCAAACTTTGACTCCAATGCGATGCTTGCTCTAGCTTGCTGTGTTTCGAAACATTAAACTTTGCTGGTTAAATAATCGTGGTATCAACAGTATTATCATGAAAGAGTCAGCTGAGTAATTTAACAAAATCGATTGTTTGGAAAAGATAAAACAAACACTTAAATCGGTGAAAAGTGTTTACGTTTAGCTTTACTCTGCGCATTGTAAAAAGTGCAATGGGACATTTATTCATCCTAAAAGCTTGGGTCTTCCCACGATCGATAAAAAATGCAAACCTTTAAAAAAAATTTCGAATTTTCACCACAGAAAACAGCGTTATCATTATTCAATTTTATTTCTTTTTGCAATATTATTACTAACATGTCTAGATAACAGCAGACACGTAAAGATTTTAAGGAAAACGACCAATTTTTTAAGTTTATAAGACATGTTTCGACAGAACTTCTTTCATCTTCATTTGATGATTTTTAGATTTCCACCAAATTGAACCCCAATTAAGACTTTGGAGTCTGCCCTCGGTAGAAAAATGTGAACCCTAAAAATATCTTCAAATTTTCACCCCAGAGAGACAATGTTATCATTATATATTTTTGTTTCCTTTAGCAATATTATAACTTGTATATCTCTTTTAGGGTTGCGTAAAAACTGACATATTCCAATCTCCATTTAATGTTTTTTGACTTCCACCAGATTAAAACTTTGCTAATTATGTTTGTTTGTTATCGGAGTCGTTTGAACTTCAGACTGGTTCTTATCTTCGGGTCAGTTCAATCTTTGCACAAGTAATTTGCGTGGTTGAATAACAAAACCCACGACAAGATACAAAAGTAACTTATTTACACAGCTTAAGAGAAAACATACGAAAATTTGGAAAGATCAACCCATAAAATTATTTGCTTTATCTTGGGCTGCCCACAAGTAGGTCTGATATCTGAGTGTTATTTCCTTTTGTCGTTATACAAAAAAATATATATATATATATTTTTTATATATAATCGAGCTAAAATGATTGTAGTGATTTAAACCGTATCATAGGGAACTTTTTCTACTAGGGGTAGCGCTAATTAAGCAGTCATGTTATCCAGTTTAGGATGGCGCGCGGAAAACTGGAACTGGAAGTTTATGGTTGAAGTTACATCATGTAATCATTTCCCACGAAACAAAGCCAGCTAAACAATCGATCCAGTTCGATTTTTTTTCTTGAACGAAAAACTAACACTTCAAATTGATGAAAACTTTGTTGATTTCCTAACGCAGCGATGACGAGTCAATTTTTTGTAGTATTTTCTCCTTTACTGCTGGGCTAATTTTGATAAGAAAAGGAATTCCAGTAACGCAGGTTGCAATCAATGACTGATTTTCACATAATTTTGTACATGATGTTGTACATTCTCGTCCCCAGGGGCCGTCAGCACCAAGAATCGCGACCTCTGGTCTGACCCGATTTTCTGAGCATGCATAGGGTATTCGTTTCGTATTTTCAGCCGATCAGATTTGTCAGATTTCACGGGAAGTCCGTGAATCCCGGACTTCCGACGTTGGATCGGCCCAGAGGTCGCGATTCTTGGTGCTTACCAAAAAGAGCGCGGCCTCTGGGGACGAGAATGGATGTTGTACATAATGTTGTTTACGTCCACGCATGCCTAGATATTCTTTCCTGAAATGAATCCATAAAAAGTAGACTTACTATTTCAAACTTGGAAGTTTATTGTGCGTAAAATGCTTTTAAGGATTGACTGTTACATTTCTACCTCAGTTAAGTTAATTTAGCTCTTGCATGCATACATCTAGATTATAGATCTGTACTACTTGTATGCACATAGATTATAGAGCTGTAGTACAATGATTCGTCAGTAGAGTATTCCTCTCTCCTGCAAAGAAAAATTTAAATAAACTTATTAAAGACCAAGAAAAAGGATTAAAACTATTGATTTCATAGAAGACCACCGCCTTGCTTTGTCCTCTTTTAGACTGCAAGGAAGTAACTTCAATTAAAATCCCCGGGATGGGAACAGTGGGGTGGCTTATACTCCGGTCTCCCCCTTCCCTCTCCCCCCGCAAATCATGAATTTACCGCCCTCATTTCATCAGTTTGCCGTGACGTTGAACCCGTTAACAATTTATTCTCTTGAAGAGTGGCATTACGAAAGTAGTGTCTTCCTCAAGAATACGATTAATATCGTACCCATATCTCACTCTGTTTGACGCTTGGCCGTGGGTCCGAGATCTGGGTTCGAGGTTAGAATACGACTACAAAAACCCTAACCGAGACTTGAACCACCGCACCTCAGAAGGAAGTCACACCTCCTCGCTAATCTCAAGGGGGACGCTTATCTTAAAGGTTGAGATCGCAATTTTACTGTAAATAAGAGGACGTGGTGGTCATGGAAGAGAAAGGAAGCAAGCTTTTACAAGGAAATGCATTTTGTAGTATACCAACTGCTACTTGATCAGACAGTTACCAAGGGGCGTTCCATAGCTATAAAAGATCAACAAGAGTAGCTGTTATTACAGTTGAGTCTGCGGTCAAATATTGCTTTGTTTGGAAAGGTATGCAAACAAGGCGAAAGGGTCAAAACAAAGCAGAAGGGACTCCTGATAGTAAAATGGATTAGGAAAGATGTAAAAGAGCTGAGCAGTAGTGTTTCGAACTATTTTGTATTCTAATCCAACCTACAGCAAAATGGAGCTTTCGATTTTGTTTGCAAGTAGAATCTCCCAGCGTGCTTAGCAGAATCTGCATCGAAACCCATAGAGGGACATCCACCAGCAGGGCAGTTCAGGGTCTTTCCATCTCTACAATCATTGTAGCTTTTGCAGGGATGTGTTTTCCATGAGCATTGCCCAACAGATGCAATGTAGTATTCAGTAGCCCGCATGTGGTCACATGAAACCGAAGACACAACATCTGGTATGGAGACAACAACAGATGAATAGGTTGAGTGAAGTTTTTACACTGTTAATTGTGCATAAAGCTAAACGCTTGCTTGGCCGCATACCTGAAACAAAGGTTATCTGGAAGAATAAAATTTCTACTAGGGAACCTTAACTAGCCGGAAGTCGACAAGTTAACTGCATATAAAGAGTGGGGAGATACTGTAACATTCGGGACCACCAAACACAAATCCGGCCGTGTGCATGTGTGGTATCAAGTAGTAGCCGAAAGCTAAGACGATTTAAACCCAGGTCCAGGAATCTACTCCCCTAACCAATAGACAATATTCTCTTCCCCGATCGAAGAGATCGAAATAACTCAGTCTAAATGTGACACTAGCCCTGAATACCGCAAACTGCCGCTCATAAGCCCTTGGCTTATACAACTTCGTAAGGGTTTTTAGATGGGCTCATAAACGGAGGAGCTTATATCCGAAGGGGTTTATAACCGGAATAAAAAAACCGTTTCGAAACGAACTATAGCTGCTCATGTTGATTGAAATAGGTTTTTTATTTACTGGCAATTAAGCTTTAAAATATCATAATAAAATGAATTCAAAACAAGGAAAGCTAGTGGAGGTTCAAATCCGAACGGAGAAGGGTTATATCCGGATGTTTGTAGTTTTTGGTTTTCAGGTAGACGGGCCTATAACCAGGGGAGGGGAGGGGGGAGGGGGCTTATATAAGCGGCACTTTACGGTAACTGGTATAATGGACGCGCCATTTGCCGAGTCTGAAACTTAACTTACCCTGTATGTCAAAATCACAACCAGGCTGTTTGTCACCACCGTTAGGGAAAAAGTCGATGTGCCCGACTGTTTCAGCCCGTTTCGTCCCGAAACCTGCAGTATCTGTGTGAATGACGTCAACTTGATCAGCATCGTTTTTATCCAATCGCAAATCAGCATCTACATTTATATGCAGTGGACCAGCAGGATCCAAACCTGTTATTGAAAAGGACATGGATAAATGACATTATAAAAAAAAAAATGAATCATTGCATAAAGCAATTCGAGAGTTTTCACTTGCTCAGCCATCATGGTAATGAGCCATTACGCCATGCTCTACAAATATGGTAAGCGTATACGTGGTTTTTTATTTTATTTTTGTCTTCTATATTTTGGGGGCGTTTTTAATAAAAATATATATATATATATATATATATATATATATATATTCTACTCACCTTTTGTCGGATATGAGTTGATTATAGCTATCTACCAGCTCATATCCAATGCACGTTCGTGAAATAATTGTAAAATAATTTTTCAGGGTTTCAGTTATGAAAAGGACATTACATCAAAGAAGCTCAGTCACGGTATTTTGAGTTATTTGCGCTACGTTCAAAACTACTTTAAAATTAAAGGAAACCTGAAAATGATAATTTACAAAGAAAGAAACACATCATAGAGATATAAATAAACCATGAAGGAACAAGGATGGTTAAAGATGGAGAAGATTGGCACGGATTACAAACGACGAACTTGAAAACTTTAGGCTAAATTTTTCGAGATGTGCAAACCATAATGTATCTCCTTCGAAAGGAGCGTTACTCCTTTAAAAAAGCGTTGTAAAAATATACGGTCCTCGTAGATGAGAGAAACAAAGGATAGGGTAGCTTGGTTCGGTACCATACAAGGACATTTTTTGGGGGGGAGGGGAGGGGCTGGCTGGGCTTTGACTGCAGTAGCTTATATCTGGAAATAGAACTTAAAGCGTAACAGCGATCACCAGGAACTGCCAAGTCTTGTCGAAGGTGAATTAGTACTCCTGAAACCACGGGCTGCTGATGGAAAGATGAACTAAGGCTTAGATGGAAAAAAAGTTTAAAAAGAGCCGTTCAGAAATGAACCGACAAGAGCCCACTTAAATGGACGCCCCTCTCATTTGCTCACACAATTACAAAGTTCTTCAGATCATTGCCTGTTTCGATTTTAATTTACGTAAGACCGTATTACGTTTATATTGAAGTTGAGAATATGATTAAAGCCTGGGCACCATAAATTTAAGAGTGACTTCGGAGATGTTCTCTGGCTCGAGTTTGGAAAACGGATTATCTTTCCGAACCCCTTTTAAGGTGGCCGAACACAGTTTTCGCGCGCGCTTTTGCTGATGCAATTCAGCGCGCGCACAAGGATTGCAAAAAACAAACATGCCGTCAATATTTACTCAACACCCGCACTATCTGTACTATTTTTCTCTATAATTGAAAGCAGTGTATTGACGGCTTTAGTCTTTTATCACAAATATACGTTAGAAAAGGTAAAGATGCAAAGAACTCAGCAATTCTCAGCTTTTTCTTTGTTACCGAAAGAACCCAGTTAAATGCAGCGCATGCGTAATAAGTAAGAAAATTGCGATTGAATGAAAATTTGCACTCTCGGAAATACGCCTATTTCTCGAGAGCCACTCATTAGAATTTCACGAAATTTGGCACGAAAATACTTTAGGAAATAAGTAACTGGAGTATTGAAAATAACTGAACTTTAACAAAGGAAACTCTAGATATTCCAGTAAACCTTCAACAAGGGATAATTAAAGATCTCTCTCTTAAATTATTTGCAAAATGGTGTTAACTTGTGAGAATTGTTACAAGCTTGTTGCATGCAAATTATAAAGAAAATCTAAAGACTAGATTTTCTACAAATAAACAAAACCGATTTTAAAGGCCTGTTTATTTTTATTCGTGTTGCCATGGCAACGGCACATACGTCAGCTTAAACATCAAAAAACCAAAGTTTGTGTTGTTAGCTTGCTTGCTGCCATTTTTGGCGACCGAGAGATTAAGGGTTATAGAGAAAAAGGTGAATGAAACACAGGTATCAAGAACTGTGTTCAGCCACCTTAAAGTGTTACCTGTAATTCTTCCGAGCTTTATTCCGTTATTAGCCTGCAGATGGCGACCAGCGTACCCTGCAACATGTGCGCCAAGGCTGAACCCCACGATGTAGAATCGCTTGCCCAAATTCTTAGACCCAGAAGAGCCGGTAGCACTGGATATCAAGAACTTTATCAACACTGCTGTCTGAGCTCCGACAAGCCGTGCATTACCAGATGCTTGTGCATAATCGAGCGGCCCACTGCCAGCTCCCTTGGACCAGTCTACCAGTATAACGTTACAGTCTTCTCGCTCCAAAAGAGCATCTTTCATTGGTTGAGCCCAAGTTTTAATACTTTCTGGAGAGTAAGAAACAAATGTAGTAAGATTTAGTCCTGCAAAGGAGCTGACCCGGTCACAATAAGCCGGTAAGAACTTCATATAGGACACATATGGTTTCCTTACCCGTCGCCCTACGAATGCTAACCGCAAGCAAACAGCAGTAACTAAATGCTAACCTCAAGCAAGCAGCAGTAAATTAATGCTAACCGGAGGCAAACAGCAGTAAATAAATTCTAATCGGAAGCAAACAGCAGTAAATAAATGCTAACCGCAAGCAAACAGCAGTTAATAAATGCTAACCGGAAGCAAACAGCAGTAAATAAACACTAACCGCAAGCAAACTGCAGGGCGACTATCTGGTTGGCCTACCATGAATTAAAAGCCAACAAGCCTTCAGTAGACATTACAGAGTTACCTTGTCAATCATGAAAAATAAACGTGGAATAGTTGATAAATAATGTCGTAATGAAGTAGGTAGGATGTCTCATTTTTGTGACCATTATAATTATTGTGATTATGTTAATTTTTATGATGATTTGAAAGTTTCAATAATTAATTGTATTGTTTCACTGAGAAAATTATTTCGTTGTGATTGGCCGAGAGCAGGCCAATTCAACGTTAATTCTTAATTTGCACTGCAGTGTACATTAACGCGCAAGCATTTGTAATTTTCTCAGTCATATGAGAATGAGTAATTGTATAAAAGCTTGATCAATTAAAAATTTACACTACTCGTGATATTTGAAAATTGCACTCGTTCTTAAGGCTCGTGCAATTTTGAGAGAATTTTCAAATATCACTTGTAATGTAAATCCTTAATTAATTGCATTCCATTCATACGTTTACCTATACTAATAAAAAAACTCCGCCATTTACTGATTTCAAACTGTTAATTTTATGCATCAATAACAAGTTTTTAGCAAATTGAAATTATATTACAGATACTTGCCTAAAAACCCATGAATCACAAAAATCGTTCGTTTAGCGATTTTAAAATTAGAAGCTCTGAGTTTGGCTTGGTTGTTATCATCAATGAGAGTCGACTGGGAAGAGCCTCTGGTAAACAGATGAAACTTTGTCAGAATGACGGATGGATCCTGTGGCAACTTTGCGAGGACACGTGTTTTCTTAAAACAGCCGTACTTGTTAAAACAGACCTCAGGCTTTGGAAACAGCCAACCTAAGTAGGTTTAAAAAAATTAATGACGTCATCAAATAATGTCAGTATCCCCTGTGTAGAAACACAGTTAGAAATTGTTTCTATTTGTCTCAAAGGTAGGGTTAGGGAGGTAGGAAGAGACAGAGGGAGGGGTGAGTGGGTGGGTAGGTAGATAAGGAGGGAGGGAGGGAGAGAGAGAGGGGGGAGATAGAGAAAGAAGGAGATAAGTGGATAGTTGGGTGGCTATATTCTTGATATGAAGGTACGGAGGTAGGTAGGGAGGCAGGCAGACTTGGCAGACTAATATTTTAGGAAAATAGCTGATGCGTAGATCAGTTTCCCTTTAACCTTTTGGACTGTCTCCCAAAACCATTTCTTAAATTTTATTCTATAATGAGGCCAGTTGCTCCCTTTTACCCTATATTTTCTTTCCAACGTGGTCGTAATTTTGCAAATCTTGTGAAGTATTTTGCAGTATTACAAGGAAACTGAAAGGCTGCGTCGACGAGCAAGTGAAACACTTAGCAATTTATCAACTTGAAGTTAATAAAAGGAAATTAGCCGTCGTGGCGAGATGGTGAAGCTGACCGGTTTCGCGGGGTAGCTTTTCGTCAATTCAGTATCATCTACGGCTTTCCAGTTAGAATCCAGCTGATTCAGTCTTGAAAACGTGGCTGAAATTCACGCTCGACGAAGTATTATTTGCATCATTTTATGTTTATTGCTCAATGCATGGTTTCACTTTATGCAAACACTGGATTATTTTTAGCCCAAAAATATGCACCGATATTTTTTTTCAGAGATTCATATTTACTCTCTTTCAGAGAAGCAATATCTTTTCGGAGAAGATATCAAAACAAGGCTAATATCTACTTGCGCTGAGGATTGGTTAGCAGATATCTTCACATAAACTTTCAAAGCTTCTTCTGACTATAAAACCCAAGCTGACCCTATGAGCAACTGAGCATAAGAAAGCTGTGATACTTGCGAAATACGAAACCGTTCCTTACTAATGATGCTAGCCGTTGTTATGCTTCACAGGCTAATGGTTTGCGAAATCAGTGCATAGTATTAAACCAGCAACTTATGATTCATCGTGATAACTAAAGTTTCGAAAGTGATTTAGTTTACCATCTATGACAGATATGACTGTATGGGAATATGTGATTCACTGCATACCTTGAGCCAGTGCCGACATGGTGATACACAAAAAGAGTACCACCGGCTTCATTATCCTGCTTTGCCTCTCTGTTTCACAGGTAATTGTCCTTTGGCAAGATGTATCGCTGATCTGAATGATGAATCGGGCGTAGGGCTTTAATGTTTACAAAACCTTCTCCTAGCAATTATGAACGACCTTTTTTTTACTTGCTCTTACGTCTGTCTTGCGTAATCCACGAGGGTGTAAGAGAGCCAATAAAAACCATGGACACAATACAATACGCTTCAATCGAATATTGCTATACGGCCGTTCTTATAATGTCTTGTCAACATAGTACGATATGCAGTCGAATGATAAGAAATCAAAACTGAAACACTGTTTAGATAATTCATCTTGCCTTGAAACCTCAGAATTATTTTTAAACCTTCGAAAACTGCTTTGCTGCGCGTGATTGGTTCAAAAATTTAAATTGGCATTGCGGCACTGAAATGTGCTACTCACCACGTTTTAAATTTAGAATTTAGAATTTAACCTCCTCTTTCATTTCCTGTTAGATAATTTAACATATGACATGAAAAATAATTTCTGCTTATTTGAAAGGCCTTTCAAAATACAGAAGAATGGAGTTTTTCTTTTTGAAATATCTTTTTTCGTTTTAGGGATATTGACGTTTTTCTTTTACGCAAATTAGATCAGTGATGACGTCATATTGTTTGTAACTAAAAAGTGGTAAAATACTGAATAAACGATATCTCTGAAAATATTGAAGCAGTGTTCTTGAAACTTGGCACCACAAATGTGCATCACAAAAGAAACAAAATGACACCCTTAGTGCTGTTACCACGACAACAGTTTTGCCGCTGGTGCTGTCTTAATAAAAACTGAAATTCCCAGTTTTTGTCTTAAACCAAGAACCATCTACCCCACGCAATCTAATGGTGGGAGTTAAGACAATATGGGAACTATGTCTGTTCCAAGTAGGACCGTTTGTCTCATTTAAGAGGTTGCAAATCGGGATATTTGGCTTTTTGACAGAAAGAGACTGGAGCCGAAAGAGTTGCTGTGGCAACAGCAGTAAGGGTGTCATTTTGTTTCCTTTGTGACGCACATTTGTTGTGCCAAGTTTTCAGAACACTGTTTCAATATTTCTAGAGATATTGTTTATTCAGTATTTTACCACTTTTTAGTTGCAAACAATGTGACGTCAGCACTGATCTAATTTGCGTAAAAGAAAAACGTCAGTAACTCTAAAACGAAAAAAAATATTTCAAAAAGAAAAACGCCATTCTTGTGTATTTGAAAGGCCTATCAAATAAGCGAAAATATTTTTCATGTCATATACACTTTAACACATGAGTATAAAAGCGTTGGGATAATTGATTTCTAGAGAAAAGGCGTTTCTGAAAATTTGAGATATTCTCTTCAAATGTTAGCTAATGATGTCTTGGAGGAGTTAATAGTTTTTTGTGACCCTTGCTGGGTGCCAAGATTTAATTAAAGTACGTGCACTGAAAAAATTCAGATGGCTTAACACGAGTAGATCGAGATGTTATTTCATTGCGAGAACAATGAAAAGAAAACTAAAATTTTATCAGTACGCTACAGTGTTTATATCCAAATTCATATCCATAAAACGTAAGCTTCTTACATATCTTCCAAATGTTCACAAAGAAACAACAGCAAATCGATTCTATTAAACTCTTTTCATTAAAAGAACTTGCTCGTTGACATGAAAATACCAAGAAAGTGATTTTTCTCAGAGAAAAAAAGTGTCGACACTGAATGGAACCAAACAATTAACGGATAAGAAAAATAAACTCCAAATGACAAAGAAAAGAAAAGGGCAAGGAAAAAAGTAAATCAAAATGGCGAAAATTTATACCTTTCAGGCTGTAAACACTTCAGTGATAATCTGCACTTGTCACAATGTCCTGTACCAATCGCTCGAAAACTGGGCACGAGTCAAATCCCCACCGCACCCTCGCAAGTAAAATTAAACGAGTGAAATCTATAGAAACCCCCCACTCCCACAAGCAAAATGTTGTGTCAAGTCTGAGTAACCTTGGCCCGGGGCTGGGAGGAACAATACGTTGGAAGAAAATATATTTCCCACTGACCAGGGAGCCGCCAATATAATATGGTAATGAATGCCGTCCCAAAATCGCATTTAGTTTATAGCATGTTCGTAAGTTCAGAAGGTTCGGACAATATCGCGCTCTGATCCCAGACAAAAAAGCGTGGTATTTTCAGTTTCGGTTGTTAAATACTTTAGTAAAACTCGTTTTAAAACTTTAAAAGAAAACACTTTAAAGCTTTTTAGAGTTTCGTTAAAGAAACGCGGACAATCACCAACAAGTACTGAAGCTGAAATTTGCGAAATATTAATAATAAACCCGAGGCTGAGATTTTGAAAAGAATATACTTTTTTTGTGTTGAAATTTTGAAAATACAACACAATTATATGTTTTTAACTAAACCTTATAAAATTCCACCCTCCCCTAAATGGCAGAACTAGCCAAAAAGCAAAAAACAACAGCACTTAAGCCGCATGTTCGATGCTAGTAGCGTTTCTGCAAGAAGTTATGTACATCATATTAGGCTTCTATGCCTGCAGGCTGGCTCCAAATGCTTTAACATCATCCAGACACCAAAAACATTCAAAAGCAGAAATGTCAAACGCTATAATCTAAGAATATTCACAAAAATATTTTCAGCCTAAAATCGGCAGAAAAATAAGAATATTCAGCCTCGGTCGGAAAAACGATATTCTTACTGAAAAAATTAAGAGCATCCGCGGCCAAATAGCAATTCTATGCAAATGATTTGAGCGAATTATTCAATGCAGTATAGCCAGAAAAATCTGACGAAAATACCTTTTCTTGTGAGAATAACGAAGGTAATATCCATACAGAAAAACTATAAATCACGGAAAATAAACGAAACTAGTGAAAAAGGGCGATCTGCAAATTTAACGAAAATCTTAATAACGAGACCAATACTAAGCTATTAAACTCAGGAGGCAGTGTTGGGATCATTAAATATTTTCAAACGCACACAAATTTAGTCAGACTCACTGATGTCTTGAGCGGACCAATATTTCGAGCTCGTGAAGTGTTTGACGTCCAAAAAGTAAGCTTTGCCATACAGCTGTTTCGCCGATGGTTGGCATTTTCACAACTAGTACTGTTATACAAATTTTCTTACTTAAACTTTCCGACACGAAACTGTTTAATGACTAAGTGAACATTCAGAACAGCTGCTGAATAGGCCTCAGCACAGCATTGTTCAAGATACAACTTCTAGATCGCGAGGTTTAACTAATTGCTGAAAACTGGTCAAAATTTTCACTGAACGATCTATTATGTAATTATCCGGCTACCATAGATACATACATTAGTGCATGGAATGTGGTATTTAGAACGGTCAAAACTGTAATTATTAGTCAGCAGAGAAATGATGGGCTTTTTAGCTGATTTGAGATTTGCAAAACTTACTAACGGCTGTGAAACGTGCGGAAATTTTCACTGATAACTTAGAAATCACTGAAAATTTAATTGATTAACTTAATTTCCATAACCCCCACATAGAACCGCTATTTAAGTCGGACTCACTTTTGGACCTGAAACGGATGTTGTTTTAGTCACTGATCATACATATTTTCTAACTAAAGCTGGTCCAATTTGCAACTTGAACTAGACCAAAATTTACAACGTCTTCTTGACTGTCTGTCTTTAGAATTCAAGTTATTCACACTTTTGTTACTGGGACTTTTAACGAATCCTAAATGCAACTTTAAGCCGAAACAACCTCATTGAAACTACACGAATAAATAAATTTCAGTATTTAGAGGGAAAGCCACAGCAGCTGCCGTAGCTTGTTTTCACGCTGCTCCTCTATATCCTGGTCGAATTAGAATTTGCAAATGTTGGTTTCTGTGGAGGGAGGAAAATCGGAGAACCCGGAGAAAAGCCCTCGGAGCAAGGCGAGAACCAACAACAGACTCGATCCGAATATGGAATCGGCATCAAATCCCGGGCCGCACTGGTGAGATGCAAGAAAAAATAAATGAAACTAGTGAAAAAGGGCGATCTGCAAATTTAACGAAAATCTTAATAACGAGACCAATACTAAGCTATTAAACTCAGGAGGCAGTGTTGGGATCATTAAATATTTTCAAACGCACACAAATTTAGTCAGACTCACTGATGTCTTGAGCGGACCAATATTTCGAGCTCGTGAAGTGTTTGACGTCCAAAAAGTAAGCTTTGCCATACAGCTGTTTCGCCGATGGTTGGCATTTTCACAACTAGTACTGTTATACAAATTTTCTTATTTCAACTTTCCGACGCGAAACTGTTTAATGATGAAGTGAACATTCAGAACAGCTGCTGAATAGGCCTCAGCACAGCATTGTTCAAGATACAACTTCTAGATCGCGAGGTTTAACTAATTGCTGAAAACTGGTCAAAATTTTCACTGAACGATCTATTATGTAATTATCCGGCTACCATAGATACATACATTAGTGCATGGAATGTGGTATTTAGAACGGTCAAAACTGTAATTATTAGTCAGCAGAGAAATGATGGGCTTTTTAGCTGATTTGAGATTTGCAAAACTTACTAACGGCTGTGAAACGTGCGGAAATTTTCACTGATAACTTAGAAATCACTGAAAATTTAATTGATTAACTTAATTTCCATAACCCCCACATAGAACCGCTATTTAAGTCGGACTCACTTTTGGACCTGAAACGGATGTTGTTTTAGTCACTGATCATACATATTTTCTAACTAAAGCTGGTCCAATTTGCAACTTGAACTAGACCAAAATTTACAACGTCTTCCTGACTGTCTGTCTTTAGAATTCAAGTTATTCACACTTTTGTTATTGGAACTTTTAACGAATCCTAAATGCAACTTTAAGCCGAAACAACCTCATTGAAACTACACGAATAAATAAATTTCAGTATTTAGAGGGAAAGCCACAGCAGCCTGCCGTAGCTGGTTTTCACGCTGCTCCTCTATATCCTGGTCGAATTAGAAAGTTGGTTTCTGTGGAGGAAGGAAAATCGGAGAATCCGGAGAAAAGCCCTCGGAGCAAGGCGAGAACCAACAACAGACTCGATCCACATATGGAATTGGAATCAAGTCCCGGGCCGCACTGGTGGGATGCAAGCGCTCTCACCACTGCACCATCACTGCTCCACAACTATATACCGCAAGAATTCATGTGAGGCAATACAAACCTCGTGTTTGGGCAGTCAGTATCATAAGCAGGGCGATAACTCCCTTCCTGAACATTGTCCTTCTTGATGCTTTGAGTCCGGCAAGATATTGTTGATAATTAAATTACGTATTGCGTGGCTAGGTGTTTTGACGATTTTGCGAATCATGTGCTTCGAACAGACCAATCAAAAATCATCTCAGAATTTATATTATTGCACTCACACTGTTAATGATACCCTAAAGCGAGATCACTTTTCTATAAGTGTGATAAGACAAGATTTGCGAATGTTAAATATAGGAAACCACAATCCGCTGTGAAACTGAAAATGCTGCCATAGGTATTCTCCTAATGTACGCTCCTACCTTAGGTCTTGTTCGTTCAATTATCCCGCACGACGAAAGACTTGGCAATTTCGTAAAAAAATCATCGTAGTCGTATTACTATGGAATCAGGAGAAACTTCACAAACATGCAAAATGATTCTCTGTGGAAATCCAATAAAGAAAATTCATTGGGGGTCAACTTTAATTTTGCTTCACTAAATATATAAAAATATTATCAAAAATATTTACACCCTTTCAATGCTGTCTGCCTTACACGATAGCAAGCAATTGAATGTCTGACCCAAAAAAAGTCAGCAAAATTATATTAAGAAAAGTGGAAGAAATCACTTCAAAAATGTCGGTATTCTTTCGTCTGCCGAATTCGAAACAAGGGAAAAAGGAGATAACTGTTGTTTCAAACAACTTTAAATCCCCATAATTCGTAATAAGATACGTTTTACATTTCTGTGTACTACAATAGTCAGCCACGGTTTTAGCGCTTTTGTATATTAAAAAAGGTCGGTTATGAAATGAGTTTTCTTGACATAGGTAAAGTAAACAGCCTCTTTTTACTTTATGAACAAAAATTAAGATACACGTAGTTATGGGTTTTCCGACTAAAGCAAACTATGTCTTTTTTTCTGAATTCTAATTAGCTGTTTTTGCTTGGTTGTATTAGTAAAAACGTCCCTAACATTGAGAGTTTTTCATAAACATTTGTTTGCGTTGGTAGTGGTTTCGCACACAAAATAACAAAATATGTGAACAGCTGCAAGCCCTATGTAGTAGGTATTTACCAAATAGAAGATGGTGCTCCATATTCTCTGAGGAAAGAGGAAGAGGTAAATGCAACCTTAGAATCCAGACAGAGTGAAACCTACGCAAATAGACACATACTCGATCATCAATGGTCATGATATGTGATCAACCAAATCGCTTTCTCGCGCATTACAATAGCGCGCATATTTGTTATGTTATCATGAGAAATTTCACAAACATGCGAAATTTTTCCCCTCAGAAGTAGCGCGACATTCGAATACAAAAAAAAATTATTGGGATCGTATTTCGTTTCAGTAAAACGTATCCGAAAGTATTCAAATTGTTTGCTCCCATCCATCAATATAATGACGGCTGCTGATAGTTCAGCCAAAGAAATATCTGAGCTAAAATAAGCCAGGATTTTCCCTCCGCTGACGTGTAAGAGTTTGAATACAGAGGGTCATTTGCATCGGTCTTCTTTTCTTTCACCAACGAAACAGTTAAAACTATTACAATCTTTTTCCGATCACAAGTATGGCACCCTCATAACATATACCTGATCTAAATCCCGAATGGGTGTAATATTCCAAAGAAAGTCATATTCACCAGTATATAAAACACCATATTTCTGCCTGGGAATATTGACGGGTGCAAAATGACCTCAGGTTTTCAAGGACTTGCCAAACTCAAAAAATTAGACGGTAGAAAGGTTTTGACTTCTTATTTTAATCATAGGGATATCTAGAAACACATCCTCTTGAGTGCATCACACCACTTGAAGTCATTCACTCACTTTGACTCTGAGTAACCCCTCACTGAGCTTTAACTCGATCCTAAGTAAAAATAACGGAAGAGAGAAAAGAAGTTATACATAACCAAATAGCAAACTAATTATTCTTAACACTCTTTTCTTCTCTCCTTTTTCTATTCTTCAAATCTTTCAAGGAAACCTCGCATACGCGTACATTGTTTGAGAAGGCCATTCCGAGGATGCTATTCCTTTAGACAGAAACAAGATCAAAAAAAAAATACTAAAATTCAGGGAAAAAATTCAGATGGCTTAACACGAGTAGATAGAGATGTTATTTCATTGCGAGAACAATGAAAAGAAAACTAAAATTTTACCAGTACGCTACAGTGTTTATATCCAAATTCATATCCATAAAACGTAAGCTTCTTACATATCTTCCAAATGTTCACAAAGAAACAACAGCAAATCGATTCTATTAAACTCTTTTCATTAAAAGAACTTGCTCGTTGACATGAAAATACCAAGAAAGTGATTTTTCTCAGAGAAAAAAAGTGTCGACACTGAATGGAACCAAACAATTAACAGATAAGAAAAATAAACTCCAAATGACAAAGAAAAGAAAAGGGCAAGGAAAAAAGTAAATCAAAATGGCGAAAATTTATACCTTTCAGGCTGTAAACACTTCAGTGATAATCTGTACTTGTCACAATGTCCTGTACCAATCGCTCGAAAACTGGGCACGAGTCAAATCCCCACCGCACCCTCGCAAGTAAAATTAAACGAGTGAAATCTATAGAAACCCCCCACTCCCACAAGCAAAATGTTGTGTCAAGTCTGAGTAACCTTGGCGCGGGGCTGGGAGGAACAATACGTTGGAAGAAAATATATTTCCCACTGACCAGGGAGCCGCCAATATAATATGGTAATGAATGCCGTCCCAAAATCGCATTTAGTTTATAGCATGTTCGTAAGTTCAGAAGGTTCGGACAATATCGCGCTCTGATCCCAGACAAAAAAGCGTGATATTTTCAGTTTCGGTTGTTAAATACTTTAGTAAAACTCGTTTTAAAACTTTAAAAGAAAACACTTTAAGGCTTTTTAGAGTTTCGTTAAAGAAACGCGGACAATCACCAACAAGTACTGAGGCTGAAATTTGCGAAATTTTAATAATAAACCCGAGGCTGAGATTTTGAAAAGAATATACTTTTTTTGTGTTGAAATTTTGAAAATACAACACAATTATATGTTTTTAACTAAACCTTATAAAATTCCACCCTCCCCTAAATGGCAGGACTAGCCAAAAAGCAAAAAACAACAGCACTTAAGCCGCATGTTCGATGCTAGTAGCGTTTCTGCAAGAAGTTATGTACATCATATTAGGCTTCTATGCCTGCAGGCTGGCTCCAAATGCTTTAACATCATCCAGACACCAAAAACATTCAAAAGCAGAAATGTCAAACGCTATAATCTAAGAATATTCACAAAAATATTTTCAGCCTAAAATCGGCAGAAAAATAAGAATATTCAGCCTCGGTCGGAAAAACGATATTCTTACTGAAAAAATTAAGAGCATCCGCGGCCAAATAGCAATTCTATGCAAATGATTTGAGCGAATTATTCAATGCAGTATAGCCAGAAAAATCTGACGAAAATACCTTTTCTTGTGAGAATAACGAAGGTAATATCCATACAGAAAAACTATAAATCACGGAAAATAAACGAAACTAGTGAAAAAGGGCGATCTGCAAATTTAACGAAAATCTTAATAACGAGACCAATACTAAGCTATTAAACTCAGGAGGCAGTGTTGGGATCATTAAATATTTTCAAACGCACACAAATTTAGTCAGACTCACTGATGTCTTGAGCGGACCAATATTTCGAGCTCGTGAAGTGTTTGACGTCCAAAAAGTAAGCTTTGCCATACAGCTGTTTCGCCGATGGTTGGCATTTTCACAACTAGTACTGTTATACAAATTTTCTTATTTCAACTTTCCGACACGAAACTGTTTAATGATGAAGTGAACATTCAGAACAGCTGCTGAATAGGCCTCAGCACAGCATTGTTCAAGATACAACTTCTAGATCGCGAGGTTTAACTAATTGCTGAAAACTGGTCAAAATTTTCACTGAACGATCTATTATGTAATTATCCGGCTACCATAGATACATACATTAGTGCATGGAATGTGGTATTTAGAACGGTCAAAACTGTAATTATTAGTCAGCAGAGAAATGATGGGCTTTTTAGCTGATTTGAGATTTGCAAAACTTACTAACGGCTGTGAAACGTGCGGAAATTTTCACTGATAACTTAGAAATCACTGAAAATTTAATTGATTAACTTAATTTCCATAACCCCCACATAGAACCGCTATTTAAGTCGGACTCACTTTCGGACCTGAAACGGATGTTGTTTTAGTCACTGATCATGCATATTTTCTAACTAAAGCTGGTCCAATTTGCAACTTGAACTAGACCAAAATTTACAACGTCTTCTTGACTGTCTGTCTTTAGAATTCAAGTTATTCACACTTTTGTTATTGGGACTTTTAACGAATCCTAAATGCAACTTTAAGCCGAAACAACCTCATTGAAACTACACGAATAAATAAATTTCAGTAATTAGAGGGAAAGCCACAGCAGCTGCCGTAGCTGGTTTTCACGCTGCTCCTCTATATCCTGGTCGAATTAGAATTTGCAAATGTTGGTTTCTGTGGAGGGAGGAAAATCGGAGAACCCGGAGAAAAGCCCTCGGAGCAAGGCGAGAACCAACAACAGACTCGATCCGAATATGGAATCGGCATCAAATCTCGGGCCGCACTGATGGGATGCAAGAAAAAATAAATGAAACTAGTGAAAAAGGGCGATCTGCAAATTTAACGAAAATCTTAATAACGAGACCAATACTAAGCTATTAAACTCAGGAGGCAGTGTTGGGATCATTAAATATTTTCAAACGCACACAAATTTAGTCAGACTCACTGATGTCTTGAGCGGACCATTATTTCGAGCTCGTGAAGTGTTTGACGTCCAAAAAGTAAGCTTTGCCATACAGCTGTTTCGCCGATGGTTGGCATTTTCACAACTAGTACTGTTATACAAATTTTCTTATTTCAACTTTCCGACACGAAACTGTTTAATGATGAAGTGAACATTCAGAACAGCTGCTGAATAGGCCTCAGCACAGCATTGTTCAAGATACAACTTCTAGATCGCGAGGTTTAACTAATTGCTGAAAACTGGTCAAAATTTTCACTGAACGATCTATTATGTAATTATCCGGCTACCATAGATACATACATTAGTGCATGGAATGTGGTATTTAGAACGGTCAAAACTGTAATTATTAGTCAGCAGAGAAATGATGGGCTTTTTAGCTGATTTGAGATTTGCAAAACTTACTAACGGCTGTGAAACGTGCGGAAATTTTCACTGATAACTTAGAAATCACCGAAAATTTAATTGATTAACTTAATTTCCATAACCCCCACATAGAACCGCTATTTAAGTCGGACTCACTTTCGGACCTGAAACGGATGTTGTTTTAGTCACTGATCATACATATTTTCTAACTAAAGCTGGTCCAATTTGCAACTTGAACTAGACCAAAATTTACAACGTCTTCCTGACTGTCTGTCTTAAGAATTCAAGTTATTCACACTTTTGTTATTGGGACTTTTAACGAATCCTAAATGCAACGTTAAGCCGAAACAACCTCATTGAAACTACACGAATAAATAAATTTCAGTAATTAGAGGAAAAGCCACAGCAGCTGCCGTAGCTGGTTTTCACGCTGCTCCTCTATATCCTGGTCGAATTAGAAAGTTGGTTTCTGTGGAGGAAGGAAAATCGGAGAATCCGGAGAAAAGCCCTCGGAGCAAGGCGAGAACCAACAACAGACTCGATCCACATATGGAATCGGAATCAAGTCCCGGGCCGCTCTGGTGGGATGCAAGCGCTCTCACCACTGCACCATCACTGCTCCACAACTATATACCGCAAGAATTCATGTGAGGCAATACAAACCTCGTGTTTGGGCAGTCAGTATCATAAGCAGGGCGATAACTCCCTTCCTGAACATTGTCCTTCTTGATGCTTTGAGTCCGGCAAGATATTGTTGATAATTAAATTACTTATTGCGTGGCTAGGTGTTTTGACGATTTTGCGAATCATGTGCTTCGAACAGACCAATCAAAAATCATCTCAGAATTTATATTATTGCACTCACACTGTTAATGATACCCTAAAGCGAGATCACTTTTCTATAAGTGTGATAAGACAAGATTTGCGAATGTTAAATATAGGAAACCACAATCCGCTGTGAAACTGAAAATGCTGCCATAGGTATTCTCCTAATGTACGCTCCTACCTTAGGTCTTGTTCGTTCAATTATCCCGCACGACGAAAGACTTGGCAATTTCGTAAAAAAATTATCGTAGTCGTATTACTATGGAATCAGGAGAAACTTCACAAGCATGCAAAATGATTCTCTGTGGAAATCCAATAAAGAAAATTCATTGGGGGTCAACTTTAATTTTGCTTCACTAAATATATAAAAATATTATCAAAAATATTTACACCCTTTCAATGCTGTCTGCCTTACACGATAGCAAGCAATTGAATGTCTGACCCAAAAAAAGTCAGCAAAATTATATTAAGAAAAGTGGAAGAAATCACTTCAAAAATGTCGGTATTCTTTCGTCTGCCGAATTCGAAACAAGGGAAAAAGGAGATAACTGTTGTTTCAAACAACTTTAAATCCCCATAATTCGTAATAAGATACGTTTTAAATTTCTGTGTACTACAATAGTCAGTTTTAGCGCTTCTGTGTAATAAAAAAGTCGGTTATAAAATGAGTTTTCTTGACATAGGTAAAGTAAACAGCCTCTTTTTACTTTATGAACAAAAATTAAAATACAAGTAGTTATGGGTTTTCCGACTAAAGCAAACTATGTCTTTTTTTCTGAATTCTAATTAGCCGTTTCTGCTTGGTTGTGTTAGTACAAACGTCCCTAACATTGAGAGTTTTTCATAAACATTTGTTTGCGTTGGCAGTGGTTGCGCCCATAAAAAGACAAAATTTATGAATAGCTGCAAGCCCTGTGCAATAGCAATGTACCAAATAGAAGATGGGGTCCCATGCTATCTGAAGAAAGAGGGAAGAGATAAATGCAACCTTAGAATCCAAACGAAGTGAAAGCTACGCAAGTAGACACAGGCTCGAACATCAACGGGTCGGCTAGTGATCGATCAAATCGCTCTCTCGTGCATTACAATAGCGCGCATTTTTGTTATGTTATCATGAGAAATTTCACAAGCATGCAAAATTTTTCCCCTCAGAAGTAGCGCGACATTTGAATACAAAAAAAAAAATTTATCGGGATCGTATTTCGTTTCAGTAAAACGTATCCGAAAGTATTCAAATTATTTGTTCCCATCCATCATTATAATGACGGCTGCTGATAGTTCAGCCAAAAAAATATCTGAGCTAAAATAAGCCGGGATTTTTCCTCTGCCGACGTGTGAGATTTTGAATATAGAGGATCATTTGCATTGGTCTTCTTTTCTTTCAACGACAAAACAGTTTAAACTATTACAATCTTTTTTCCCGTCACAAGTATGGCACCCTCATAACATATCCCTAATCTAAATCCCAAATTGGTGCAATATTCCAAAGAAAGTCATATTCACCAGTATATAAACACCATATTTCTGCCTGGGAATATCGACGGGTGCAAAATGACGTCAGGTTTTCAAGGACTGGCAAAACGCAAAAAATGAGACGGTAGAAAGGTTTTGACTTCATATTTTAATCATAGGGATATCTAGAAACACATCCTCTTGAGTGCATCACACCACTTGAAGTCATTCACTCACTTTGACTCTGAGTAACCCCTCACTGAGCTTTAACTCGATCCTAAGTAAAAATAACGGAAGAGAGAAAAAAAGTTATACATAACCAAACAGCAAACTAATTATTCTTAACACTCTTTTCTTCTCTTCTTTCTCTATTCTTCAAATCTTTCAAGGAAACCTCCCATACGCGCACAATAAAATGTCCTTGAGGGAACATCCAACATAACACGAAAGGCGCACTCACCGCAGAATGGAGCTGCGCTGTTTGTTTTATAGATAAAGAAAAAATAAATGAATGAATAAATAAAAATATTTAGAGGTAAAGCCGCATCACCCCTTACCTGGTTTTCATGCTGGTCCTCTATCCTGGTTGAATTGGAATTTAGAGATGTTGGTTTTTGTGAAGGTTGGAAAACCGGTGAACCCAGAGAAAAACCCTCGGAGCAAGGCGAGAACCAACAACAAACTCGACCCACACATGACACTGGGTCGGAATCGAACTCGGGCCACACTGGTGGGAGGGGAGCGCTGTCACCAGTGCGCGATCCCTGCTCCTCAAACTCCATGCTTATTTAACGTAGACCTATTAGCGTTCTATCACGAATGCTGCTCTCTGATTGGCTACGCTGCTCACTATCTATTCTCTTGAAGATAGTGAGTAGCGTAGCATTGAACGCTTGTTAACAAACTGGCAATCACCTCTTTGCGTTTTCAAAGTGTCTGTGAAAGAGAATTTAGATAAAGCTTTAAACAACTTTTAGATTTGTACCAAAACAGTTAGATTATTCGCTCTCGATTTCTATGTGTGATAGTTGACTCGGGCTGCGCCCTTGTCAACTATCACACGATAGAAATCGAGAGTGAATAATCTAATTGTTAAATATACTCACCACAGAATGGAAGTGCACTGTTTGTTCTCAGAAAAAAATAACCAACGTGTTTGGTGAGGTCAGCACCATACCCCATAGTTGGGCATGCGCCATTACACGTTTTGCACTTTCCGTCTTCAAAGTTAGAGAAGCTTCTGCATGGATATGCTTTCCAGGAACAAAGGTTTTGTACCGAGGCGATGTAGAATTCATAAGCTCTTCTGTGCATGGCTACAGGATAAGTCTGTGTAAAGTGAAAAAACTCGGGTCATTGTTCATTCCTGGCTATTTAAATTATGATTGCCACAGCAAAAACGGTGTCCTCCTAGCCTCAGTTGTCCGAAGGCTGAATAACGCTATCCACCAGATAAATCGCTATCTAGTGTATAAGTGTGCTTGTTCTTGTTCTTGTTTCATTTTTGCCATCTGTAAATATATTAACAAGTCAACATATCAATTTAAAAGGCAAGGAAGCGCAGGGAAGCTAATGAGGCTTATGTAAAGGCCTACCTTAAAGATACCTAAGACTTAACAAAAGAATAAAAATGCTGTCATTGTCATTGATCACAATTTAGGATTAACAGTAGTTAAGAAAAACTAAACGCGCAAATGCGCAAAAGCAACGGACGAAAGAAACGAAAAAAGCACACACAAGCGCACTAAGAGAAGTAAAGTAGGTTGCCAAACAAATTACACTATCCGCTGGATAGTGATTTATCCGGTGGAGAGCGTTATCCACCTTTCGAAGAACCCGGGCCTGTAGGGATAAGCTCAGGGAATTAACCTATACCTAGGTAGGGATAGTCTTGCAGTGAGACATTATTGGCACCAGCCTGGCCGAATACCAGATTACAGTACGAGCACTGAAAAGAAATCATTTGCACCAGGTGAACTGACTGCTAATCGACGAACAACTGCTGCTGGAGAAAGTCATTTATGACCAATAAATGTATGACTGAAAACAGTAAACAATGTACATAACATGTAAATGTGCACTTTCTGCAAAGCGTTTAGCAAGGGCTGTGTAATTTATGATCGTCAAACACGCAGCGAGGAGCTATTTCAAATTCCAGGGCAAAAAGAGGTCGGTATTAATGCATGAGAGAATATGCATTGGAAGCAGGCTGCTCTTGCAAAATAGCCTAATTGTAAGTGCGTTTCACTACAAAATATTTGGATGGTAAAAAGGAAAAAGTCTGCATACGAACCAAGCGGCCCATCAGGTGGGTGCTTATGCCGGTTTCTGAAGCATGAGGCGAGAAGGGATATTTCTACTCCCCCAGGTTGGTCCTCGATCCATCTTAGGGCTACCCCCCAGCATAAAACCTGGCTGGAGAGAAGAACTGTGAGAGTTAAGTGTTGCCGAAGAACACAACACAGTGTCCGCAGCCAGGGCTCGAACCCGGACCGCGCGCTCCAGATTCTAGCGCCCTAACCACTAGGCCACCGCACCTCCACATATTTTTGGATGAGCGGACGTTCAGTTCATCTCCAAACGTTGTACTCTGTCCTGACAAAGGATTCGCTTACTTAGTATGCTGCAACCGTTTTGTTTCTTGCCACCATTTGGGATAAACTCCGTGTGCCCGTTCGTTTGGCTTTTTCCGATGCCCAGCAGACTGGTATGTATAACGTCGACATACGCGGCGTCACCTGGGTCCAAACGAAACCGGAGGTCATTTTTCGTAAAAAGAGGTCCAGCGGGATCTAAGGCTGTGAACAAGAAGAAATTGATAAAGCTTGATAAATACAATGAAGAGGCATTACTGTATCGGACCTGTAAGCTCCTACTAGCTTGATGTAAACAGTAAAAGCAATTAGTTAATTCTTGGCATATGATTTCGACTGTATTTGTTCACAAAAAAAACGAAAGAAATTACTTACTAACCGGCTGACTAACTGACTGACTGACTGACTGACTGACTGACTGACTGACTGACTGACTGACTGACTGAGTGACTGGCTGGCTGGCTGGCTGGCTGGCTGGCTGGCTGGCTGAATGAATGAATGAATGAATGAATGAATGAATGAATGAATGAATGAATGAATGAATGAATGAATGAATGAATGAATGAATGAATGCTGACTAAATGAATATATGAATGAATAGATCAATCAATCAATCAACCAATGCCAACCTGTTATGCGACCAAGAGTCATTCCGCGGTCTTTAAGATAAGCCCCAGCGTATCCTGCCACGTGAGCACCAAGACTATATCCCACAATGTAGAATCGATCAGCAAAACTGGGAGAGCCGGATGAACTGGAAATCAGGAACCTTATAAGCACTGCTGTGTGAACCCCTACAAGCCGAGTGTTTCCAGCAGCTTGTGGATACATAACCCTCGCTCCTGGATTCCAGTTCACCACAATTACATTGCAGTCTTCTCGCTTCAGCAAGGCGTTTTTCATACGTGTAGGATAAGTACGTACGCGGTCCCGTCCTAAATAAAAACAAACATGTCCTATGAAAGAAAGTTTCTAACGAAATCCTGTAGAGCACCTACAATTATGATCACAGGGAAAAGCAGATGCGATATTAAAAAAGAATGTGGCGAGTTAATCAAAGAAACACGTAGTTTTTCTTTCCGTAATATAATACACATTAATTTGAATGGATGATTACATAAGCTACATCGAAACATGTTTTACACATCAAAAACTGCCATCGTTCTAGTTAAAGAGCCTGCGTGAAAATCTGTGTAGACGGCTTTTCGTTTCCGGTGAAAAAGATTGCCCTACAACATTCACTTCAAGTTATCTGACCATAATAAGCTTTTCCTTATATCAAGAATATTTTTCACGGCTCTCTCTCTCCAGGAATGGGGTTACTCTAAAACGTTTTGTAGGGTCCAACCGCTTACCCTTTTGTATACCATTTGGACAGAAAAGCTACCCCTTTCACGTACCTACTTAAGAGCAGTACATTTCTTTTCGTAACCCTCGGAATAAAGTTAATGAACAATACTATGGGACAACATTAAGCATTACCAGAAGAAATGTTAACCACACAAAAAAAACAGGTTTCATAAGTTCAGTTCCCGTTCACGTTATATCTAAATGACAGTTTTCCCTACCTTTCATATACCTCAACCTGTGAAATCCCTCCCTTGTATACCTGAAGGCTGAAAAAGGCCGATACCTCTTTCGGGCGGAGCCTCCCCGCATTGGCCATTATAGGGAGTACCTGTTGCCCCTCTGCCCTTCCCCCCCCCCCCCCCCCGCCACCCCGTCTCTGTCATTTTTTACCCCGTGTACTTCTTTTCTGTTGTTGCTTCATTCTAATGTTAACAATGCAATTCAAAATATTCAGTTAAATTGAACAAAGAGACACTTACCTTGGTAACCATGGATTATGAATATAGTTCGCCGTGAGATGTCGAACTTTGCAGCTGTAAGTTTTGCTACGTCGAAATCATTGACAAACCCAGAACCACTCCTGGTGAACATTTGAAACGTTGTTCCAACGGCCGAAGGGCTTTTTGGCAAGTTAACGGTAAAAGCGTCCAAACCGGGTTGTCGCTTAAAGCAGCCGTACTTTCCGTAGCAGACTTCTTTTGGAAATAAAAAACCTAAATAGATCCAAAACGCGTACATATCAATGATATTATAATTCTCTTATATCCTCCAGTCCCTGCGTTGAAGCGTAGTGGCAACTTCAGTTATGTAGGTAGGTTAGGTGGGAGGGTGAACGGCTGGGTGGGTGGGTTATGTAGGTGGGTAGGTGGGTGGGTGGGTGAGTGGGTGGGTGAGTGAGAGGTTGAGTGGGTGGTTGGATGGTTGGAAGGGTGGGTGGGTGAGTGGTTGGCTTTGTGGCTGTTTGGGTGGGTAGGTGGGTGAGTGAGTAGTTGGGTTGGTTGTTAACCCCGTGGGTGGGGTAGGTAAGAAGGTAAAAAGGGAGTAGGAAAGTTGTTTTCCTCAAACTTTGTAGGAGGGGGGGGGGATTGCTAGAAAAATTAAAATATTTAGAGATGAAGTCACATCAACCTTGGCTGATTTTCACGCGGGTCCTCTATCCTGGTCGAATTTGAATTTAGAGATGACAGTTCTTGTGCAGGGAGGAAAACCGCAGTACTCGGAGAAAAATCCACGGAGCAAGGTAAGAACCAACAAAAAACTCAACCCACATATGGCACCGGGTGCGAGAATTGAACCAGGGTGGGATGGGAGCACTCTCACTACTCTGCAATTTCCTTTTTCCTAGAGGTATATTCCAAGTAATATGATGTACTAAGATATACCATGTGTTTATTGGTATATTGTAATTAATATGATGTAAGCTATACCATATGTTCGGATCGTTAGTGTCATCAACAGGAAAAGCACTCCATTTGACAACATTGTTGCGTTGTTTGGCTTTTTCTTGATGCCTCGAGCTCTGTAAAATATCACAAATAATTATATCAATTACCCAGAGTCTGTCATTTAAGAGTCTTTATACAGGGGGTTCCTTTTTATTCCTGGACCCGGCCCTCATTAGCTTTTAGCACACACTCACCTGCAATTAATAAAATAAGGATTTTTTTGGTCCACCGGCCGTGACCAACGAGGACAGGGAAGGTTTGCCTAGTAATTTCACCAACTAAAGTTTTGTCTCAGAGGTAGGTTCAACATACATGATGAACCTTTTCTATGTGCAAAGTTTCAAGGTCTCGGGTTGCTTAAGAACCTTTTTTGAAATATGTGACGGCCAGGCTGAGCTCCTCCCTCGAATGACAAAAAGATAGACTATTTCAAGCATATCATTCGACTTTTGTTCATAGTAAGAAATTAAATGTGGGCGGCGTACAATTTATTTCACCGCTAACAAGGAGAACGGCTAGTAAATTGTTAAAAAAAAATTAAATTTGATGTTTACTTGCCGAGGATCAGTTTTTCTATGCGAATTTGCCCCGATGGTTTGAAAACCTTTTTACCCGAACACAAAAAAGAAACGTCTTCGCCTATTTTATTTCCGATGTAAACTTGGACATAATGTTTAAATAACATAAAGGTTGTGAGAAGCTAAACTGCCCTAAGCAGTAGCTAGATAACAAAATTCACTTGCTTTTATATCAAGACCATTACTAGTCGTTTAAAATGTTCTAAAAGCAAAACTGTTTCACTTCGCAAGAACAAGAATGCAAGTTTTTTCCAGGCATCGATTATGTACCTGCCGTGCTTCACGTTTCCACGAGAAAACCGCAGAAAAAAAGACAATATTACAGCGCGAAATGCGAGAAAATCATACTGAAACAAAAACACTTTGACTATAGGAGACAAGAACCACCAAATATGTGACATTACCTTGATATATTTTGTCCCCACGTGAAGTGTAGTGTCTGCAAGAGACTGATGGGTTGTGGGATCAAATAATAGCGGTGTAATAGTTTTTGCCGAAAAGAGAGTGTGTTATGTTGGACACCTGACACTCAAACTATTTAGTGTTGACTCAGTTGTGGAGACAACCAATGGTGTCTGAAGGTCTATATTGGTTGAGGTTTATTTCTTTGAACTCTTTCATCAAAATGAACTTCCGACACAGGATTTGAATCACATAACATGTTTTCGAACGCAAAAAAATCAAGCCAGATTCGCTCACGCCAGCTAATGAACTGATCAATATCTCAAGCCAACATGTTTAAAAATTTGCTTTCAAACAGCTGCGCTAATAGCTTCGACTGTTCATGTTTTCACAACTGTTGTCCAAGTTATCTTGTGAAACTATATCTATATCGGATAGCAATAGCCGAGACAAAGAGGGTTTTTGGAAAATGTTCGGAAACGTTCGTGTGACCTTGTGAAATATTTTTCAACGCTCGAAGATAAATTTCGTACCTCCGCGCGGCCATGTGGTATCCTCTATACACTCCTGGGAGAAAATGCTTACAATAGGCTTTGGCGTGGCTCATTGTTATCTGAAAATAGTTCCATTAAATTGAACAAGTAGTATTATTTTTGTTGTAGCACTGGATCCAGCAGGCAAGTATTTTGAGGCCGCGCTCCCTGACGCCCGATTGGACTCACGTGATGCAGCGGCTTGGAGCAACCACTAGGACATCTTGACTTCTATCCTACCGGAGGGGAGGACCAGAAAGGGTGTGGCCTGTTCGATGGTAGGAACACTACAGCGGACTTCAAATTAAATGCGTTTTCTTTTCAGCACTTGTTCTCCATTTTATTTTTGACATATTTTTGAACAATATCAATAACCAATAATCTTTATTGCTCCGAAAAAACTTTTCATGGAGGATATTTAGTGCATTAAAAGTTAATTAGTAAGGTAGAAAGAAAGTAATTATTATAAGGTTTTCAAGTTAGCCCCTATTAGTTAGTTAGTTATTTAAAGTTATTTTTATATAAAAAGGAGAGTACAAGGAAAGAAAACCAGACCTGGAAAATAGTTCTTGTTAGTGTTGTAATAAATGATACGTAGCACTACTATTCAAATTTCTTAAAGTTTTGTTCTGACAGTAAATAATGTTTTACTTCCTTCATAAAGGAAAATGTACTGAGGTCTTTCAGGTAATGCGGGATATCACGCCAGAGATTTATCGCTCAATAGGTTAACATTTGTTTCTTAATGTCGGTACAAGGACGTGGTTGACAAGGGATTCCGTACTTAGAAGTAATACAAATTCTAAAATTGTGTTTGAATGGTTAGGCGGGGTCATACACAACGATTCCTGCGATCACAAATACGCGCATTTTCTTGTGGCAACATGGAGTACTTTGAGCGAGGTTGGTGTCAATAAAACTCGATGGAATTGAAAGAACGTTCTTCTAATAAATTTAAAATGAAATAAAGAGAGAGTAGTGTATAAAAAATGAAGTACTGTAAATCTTCGAACTGGCGTCCGGGGAGGCTTATTCGAGGGGGGCGCTTATTTAATTTCTCCCAAATCGTGGCCTGACATGATCATTTTTTTGTATACATCATCTGCGTGTAAACAACAACAAGGGTTGATCCTTAAGTTAAAAAACGCGGTATCGTTAGTACTAAACGTGTTCAACGTGTTCACTTAACGTGTTCTCAAACTGAAACAATACACAAATCTAATACTACACGACCAAGACCGTAAATCCTTTGTCGGCTCAATACTCGTCCACAAAATGGGCGAAGGTGAGAGGGGCGCTTATTCGAGGGGGAGGGGACGCTTATTTCAAATTTTGGCCGATGAGAGGGGCGCTTACTCGAAGGGGAGCGCTAATTCTATGATTTACGGTATTCCCCTTCTTTACGAAGCAGGAAATGAAACTATAGTTCGTTTTGGTCCGTTCCTACGTACAAAGTATCTTTTCAGGCTTCCTAATTTAGTTGTGTATCTCTAGCATTGATATTCATTTGTGCAGCAACCATAAACATCCTTAAAAGGTAAAGGAAACCTGTGCATTAAAATGATCATTTGCAGTTAAATTATTGTAAAAAAATTTTTGACGACGCAAAATTCAATTCAGTTATTTCTTCATAGCGGGCTTCGCCAGAGTGAGAAGGCAATTAATGATAGAACTTAATTTTCGAAGTGTTGCCAACTTGAATACAAAATCACTGAAGCATTCTTTCGCGAGACTAATTATTTGACAAACACTGTTATGCTGAGAGAAATGGAAGAACCGTTAATTCTGAACTTACCAAATGAAAAAGAAACTATCAAAAATGCTATGATGGTGATAACTGCCTCGCAATGCACTCCCAGAGGCATCACAAACTTCATGTTTTTTTAACCGATGAAGTCGTATCCTCTTTTCTCTAGCTATAACATTATTCTGGGAAAAGAGGGAAGGTCATGAAAATGTGCATGTTTCTAGCGAAATAGTCAATCGGTAAAGAAACTTCTAGTCTAGCTTAATGCGTAGAAAAGAAGCTAGGAAAACTGCTATGTTGGTTATCGCTCTCTTTTGACGCAATGCACGACGAGTAATTTCGCTAATTCGCGTGCCTGATTGTGCCTGAAAGTATTGTATCGTCTGACTCTACAATAAAAATATACACACGGAGGGCGGGTCTTGTCTTTTTAATGGAACACGCAAAGACTTTTAAGGGATTTCCAGCTGTATAACGAGTTTTAAAGGGTGCTATTCGAAACATGGTTAAAACTGATCACGCAAACTAAAGCCCTGTTTGACCGGGAGACTGGAAAGAATTAACGTTGGGCTTCTGTAGACAGTTGGTTGAGATGTAGATAATATTGTAAAAACCCAAA
Organism: Orbicella faveolata; assembly: GCF_042242905.1. Lineage (NCBI taxonomy): Eukaryota > Metazoa > Cnidaria > Anthozoa > Scleractinia > Merulinidae > Orbicella > Orbicella faveolata. Next base: position 23,131,008 of record NW_028301541.1, on the reverse strand, counting down.
ACTTGTAATTATATCACATGAGAGTAAATTGAGCGTTACAAGGGGAATGAAGCATGTTTGTTTCATCTGGTCCATGTCGAACGGCCAAGTCAGGCTTTTCACCTACTCCATGGCCAAGAAATAGATCTGTTACTGAATAATTTCACCTTAATGACATACTCATATTAAAGTTGTTAAAGATATTTTTGAGACATCCAGTAAATGTAGGCCTGCGTTATATTCCAAAGCTAGAAAAAATATTTACCGGCTTTCTCTTAAAATAAGTCACATAATGAAACTTATAATAAAATGACACGTTTTGTTGTTGCTGGCACATTAACCATTAGTGAAATCGCTACAGGCTTTAGTCGTTTGAAGGCCAGACAATTATAGGCCTTAACATGCATTTTACGGTAGCCAATAGTAAAGTAAAGTAAACCTTTGTTTTCTCAGGGTAACTCTGTGAGCTCTATAAATAATACTGCTATCAATAGAGGCCCTGCTAAGTATTGAAAAAAAAATTATAAACTTTACAATATGCTTAAAAATGAGATAAGAATTAGTTTAAAAGATAAAAACTACCAACTACTGATTGTAACAACGCTTGCATAGAGGCCAACAACAAAACAACTGGCAAGAGAGAAATACTTTTGTTAGCTTACCCGGATCTTAATTTTTCGTGAATTGAATTGCGTGAGCGATATTATGTTGCCTTCACCTGAATATTTACCTTCAAATCAGTTCTGGCTGTAATCCAACTCATAGACTAAACCCGTTATATTATATCCTTACTTTACCGATACATTGCCAAACAAAGAAGTAGTGGGAATTTAGAAATTCGTCAAAAAGACATTATCATCCTGATCACCGCCAAATTCTCCGAGCTACCATTATATTAGAGAGATTGCATTGCAATCAGTTAAGGGATGGAAGTTTTCAGATTGTTTCTGTAACGTGGTTAAGCATTGCATGGAATCAATATAAACGAGTATTGTTCTCGTGTTTTGTGAAATGATTTTCAGTTAAGGAGAAAAGCCAATACTCCAGAAAACTTCTTTTTTGGTTTCACAGCCAGACGAAAACTGATTTTAATCCTTAGAGTTAAAAAAAGATGGCGTGGATGTGTATTATACGAAGATTTTTCTGCTTTGATTTGCAAATGGGAACGTATTTTGTAGCTGTGTTTTCCATGGTAAGTTAAGACCTTTTTTTTCAATTCGAAGAACTTAAAAACTAATTTAAGAACACTTAAAGAACGTCTTAGCTTATTACTGTTTTGCGAATCGATATGATCTTCCGGTCTCTGAAAGCTCATGGACCAAAGATCCTGTCTTCGCCGATAATATATCACGAACTCGTCATAGAATAAGACCAACAGTCGATCCTGTTTTTGTACCTTCAATCAGAGTTCCTGTTTCACGACAATCTTGTTTGCACATGACAGATTATTAATTGCAATACACTTTTTGATCCTTAACTGTATAACTCTGAATTGTGCGGTTTGTATTCGACTATAAAGAGACAGACTTACTATTAATGATTCTGCTCATCAAGTGTATCTCTAAATACGTTTTGTCTCCCAACTTTGATTACTGTCATTACGTGGATAAAGTAAGTTACTATAATACTCTAATGAGTGACTCAAATCCAACAAAAATCGTTCTCACCAGTGTTGATGACGTCATAAGAACGAGTTAGAGAGAGAGCGGTTTTTCAATTGAGAGTCGATAGTAATCAGACAATTACTTTGGTTTTTGTCTTGATTTTACAACGGTTTGAGATTGGCTGAGTAGTCTAATTGGTGAGTAACTGGTTTGGTTTTGGCTTTGAAATATTTAATTGAAAAACACTCTACAACGTTATACGAATAAGCCAATTTTACATTACCTAGTCGTGTAATGAGGCGATTTGGATAACGCACTAACGTGTCTCTTAGGCTCTAGCTGCAGTGAATATCTTGACATTTGCTCAAGCCATCAAAGTCGTTCAACACGAACTGGAAACAGCTCACGCTGAAGATGTTTCTCTGGTGCGAAGTAATCTGACAGAAGGTAAGGGTTGTAGAAGCTATAAAGGATATAACTCTTGTTTGATGGAGACGGGGCTAGTCTCGTTTAGGGGCGTACATTGCCAATCCTAGCATAATTTCAGCGTTTAGGGCAAAACGCCACTCTTTCTCCAATGTAAAGGTACACTTAACTCTCACAATGCCCCTCTCCGCCCAGGTGTGCCAATTGGTGCCAGAGAATTTAAGGCTGGGGCTAACCCTGCGATGGACTAGCATCCCATCCAGGGGGGAGTAGAAATATTCCTAGTAACTTCATGCTACAGAAACCGAGATAGGGTGTGGTCTGACGGGCACTTGGCTCTTATGCAGACTTAACGTTGCCGAGGTACCTTTTTGAGTTGCCCCTGTGAAATCGTCAGTTAGAATTTCTTCATAGCTAAAATCAACTGACTCGATGATCATGTCGTTAGCGTCTTTAAAGGGCAGATAAAGCTTGGGCTATGCCCAGATTCGTGTACTTTAGCGGTTTAATTTATATTTTAGACGAAAAAAAGTGTTTTCTTTCAGAAACTATTCAAGTTTCATATGCTGGCATAGGATTCTTTGCTGCAGATATTGTCATGACAATGATCCTGGTTTGTGGAGCATGCCAGGTAATTATAAGACCCTCTCATTTACTAACTTTGATAGCTCTATGTGTTTAATACAGTAATTCAACAGTGGAGACCTCCTTAATTTTCATCATCAAGAATGAGCTTATCTTAGGCTTCCGTTTGAGGGAGGCTATTTGGTGAGCTGTAAACTGCATGGTTTTCTTCTAAAACTTATTTTTTATATACTAATTTTTTGGTGGAATTGGCAGAATTTTGAAGGCGAAATCACAACCCATTTGAGCCTTTTATTGCATGTTAGCTGTAAGACACCAGATACTTCAAGTACTCGACATTAGGTTACTCACATTGTTCTGACATGCTTAGTTTCAACATAGCATTCATTCGTTCGTTTCTCCTTAAAACGCTTGCAGCTCAAGCCTTGTATACTCTGGTCTTGGATTGTTTGGCGATTGTTGATGTTTGCCCATCTTGTCGCAGTTGCAGTCTTCTTTTTCATTGTGTGGGAAAAAGTAAGTGAAAAAACCTTATTTGCCTTTTTCAGGAATCCGACAAGCCTAGGACTTATTAAGCAACGTGTTGCATGCGGACCGCGTGGGTTAATATACGTAGAGGGGATCACGGAACCTCCCTCTCTCTAAGCCTTTGCATATCGGGGTCCTTCAGGTTGTCCCTCAACTTACAGAACGCCTGCAGCATGCTGAAAGAAAACAAGAACTGAACTAAATTGCGCATCTTTCAGTTTGTGCATAGTTCTCCTACGGTACAATGTAAGCCTTCTTTTCCATTGTTCTCCGGGTATTCATGCGTAACGGATGTATTTACCGCATCCCTTCAATCTGTAACTATGGAATAAGATTAATATAAGTTATGGATGCTACTCTCCTGTGTTAGTTATTCATTTACTATTTCATTATTCATTCATTCATTTGTTGCACAATCACCGATGATTCATTCATTCATTCATTCATTCATTCATTCATTCATTCAGTCATTCAATCATTCAACCAATCAATCTATATTTATAATAATAATAATAATAATAATAATGATGATGATGATGATAATGGCAATGGCAATGGCAATGGTAATGGTAATGGCAATGGTAACACCACGAGGCTTTTGGTAACACCTAATAGTTACACAATTAATAAACTTGTTTCCCTCTTAAATAAACAATAATTAAAAAGCCGTTAAAAACTTCTTCATTCATGCATTCGTTCGTTCCTTCATTCGTTCGTCCATTCATCCATTCATTCACTTAGTTACCATGGTCTTACTTTTTTTTACCCAGGTGCCTCCTGTTGGAATCATTCTGCTGGTCGACCTTGTTCTTACCGTGAGTCGCGATTTTTCTCTCGTTCCTTTACATTACAATGGCAACAAGAGGTTTGATTTCTATTCTGATCTAATTGAACGGTTTTTTGCCATTTCCAGATTGCCTGTTTCATTGTTGCCTTCTCTTTGATCCAACAAATCAAGGAAAATGAAGAACTCAAGAACGAACTTTCAGTGGACTCGCCTGTGATATTGCTTAGCAACCATAAGCGTTTGAGCTCCCCTGAGCAGTACTTGTAATTGTTCTGTTGACATGGTAACACGTAATCCTGTAATGCAATAACGCAACCTCGTTCCCAGGAGCTCTTATCTTCCCGCCTCTCTCGCTCCGGGAGGGCGGGAAGATGAGGTAGAGACCCTGGGGACGAGTTCGTGGGACTGAATCACAGCACTCAAGCTGCTCTGAAAAACACATTGGAAAACGAAACAAGGCTGGTCGGAATATGTCTTCTTCACCTCTCCTATAACGGCGAATTTCTTGATTGTAATTAGAAATTAAACTTAAGGCTTAATCGGGTTGTGTAAGGGAAAATTTACTGCTGCAAGCAGAGGATATTAATTAGTGATAGCCGTTACCGGTAATTCGCTTAATCAAACTTGAAATGAATGAAAATATCAACCATTTCGCAGTTTTTATCTTGGCTAATGAATACATTACGGGAATACAGCTTTTTTGTGGAGCTGTTGTCATCAAATAGTTTCTGGAGATTTGATCTTGTTTAATCACAAGCTGTATTTTCTTCGCCGAAATTTCAGTCAATTAATCCAGCCTTCTTTGACTTTGCCAGCAGCCTGCGAAGAGGAAAAACAGAAATTGTGATTGTTTTGCTTTCTTCTGGTTCGTAGGACATTCTTCCGAAAAGTTTCTTGAAATACCAAGAATGTATGGTTTGTTGATGTGCACCAGCTCCAAGTTCAGTGTTACTCATCAAAAGAGTTCAAGACATTTCTATTGATGAGCGATAAGGGAAACCAGACGGCCAGTAGCGGCAAAAAACGACTTCACCTGGGAGATCGCAACAACGTCTTGTCCCGGGTTGGAAGGGGGGCTCCACCCCGAAGTCCAAACTCTTCTCGGTTCCAGACCACTTTTGTTTTGAGATCTGATTAATAATAATACTAATTAAGATTTTTGGGCGCAAATAGAAAACTCAATACGCTTTCATTACTATACAAGAAAAAATAAATTAGTTACAACCGACACAACGTTTCCTATAACAGTAATAAGTAAAATAAATGAAGTAGTTAATTTGAAAATTAGGTGACATGGAAGTTAGGTACAGTCCCTCATATAATATATCAAAAACAAAATTAACAAGAATGTTTTGAGGACAGATTTAAAAGATGTCCCTACGCTTTTCAATATTTCATAATTTATGCTCCCTTTATCACCTACCGTTTATACGCCGTCTTGACGGGTTCGCAAAGCGGTCAGAATTACAGTGTTCGTATGGGAATCGATGGCAAATAACTTTTTCCATTTAGAAAGTTAATTTTATACAATTTGGAAATCGCAACGTTAAAATACTAGGTGGAGGATTGATCAAGATTTTATTCACCAAGTTTGAAGGATATAGCTTGGCTAGAAGACGCTCAGTTAATTTTCATAATTTTCCGTACATTTGTCTGTAAATTGTTTTCCCGCGAAACGCTTCTAGAAAGCCAAATTTACAGACAAATGTATGGAAAATTAGAAAAATTAACTGAGCGTCTTCTAGCCAAGCTACATCCTTCAAAAGTCAGTAGGAATGAGCAAACATCTCATAAGACGCGTGACACTACGCAATAAATTAAATATGAGGCTCAAAAGGCTCTCAAAAGTGTAAAATAGTTGCTTGTAAACTAAACGTTTCGGGCTTGACCCTTCTTCAGTGGGTGGAATGATCGAGCCACGCCATACAAAAAAACTGTACGCATAAGCACGCACGGAAATTTCTCTGGTACGGCGCAGCCGTCTTAGCGCCCGTTTTGGCAGGATTCCGGCCGGCTAGGGGCTCTTTCCATTCATCAAAAATCACTGGTTCAAATTTTCGGAATTTTCGCCCGTCGAATGGAACGCATCCGACCACTTCCCAGAATTTGAGGTCACGTGCTCTGCAACACACACAAGGCATGCTGGGTGAAACTTTGTTGTGTTTGAAAATGGCGGACTTTTTGAACATTTTCGTGGCTTTAGAGCAGGATGACTGTGAAACAACAAGTTGTACCATTCTCGATAGCAACGACGACGTAATACCTCTGGCTGCAGTTGCCTGCTTTATGCGGAGGAAATTAACTCGTGTAAAAGGGTACTTCGAAGTAACTATTTCAGCGTATATGTGGGGGGAGTTCGGAAACCATTTCCGGATGACCTAGGGAAACGTGTCAGTTATTGACACAAGAAATAATGCGGTTCTGTCCTCGTGTACCGGTTCACAAGAATCGATACAAAAGAGCCAACAATGTCAGCAACAGCTAAACAAAGGTTCGTAAAGAAAGGAGTACAATGGTTATTCCCTCTGTGTACCGGTACACCAGGACACAACCAATAATGCACACTGGGCGGATTCCAACTGGCAATTCATCTGGGCGGCCCGCAATTTTGCCAGAAAAACAAATACTACTATTCTTTTGGAGGGTAGCAAACCCGACATCTCTTGCGAATGGAACACAAAATTTTCGATAATTCCGGAAATTCTATCAAAAAGGGTGCACTCAAAACGTATTCCTAAATTTTCGAAAACTTTTCCCGGAATTTTTACCGTTCCATTCAATTTCAGACCGGAAATCTCGGAATTTTTAGGGCCTGATTACATGGCGAATTTCAGCCCAGCTAGGGGGGCTGAAATTTTGTTGCGATTACATAACGAATTTCAGCCCGGGCTGAAATATTAGCCTCGGGGCCAAATATGAAATTGTGTGGGAAAAGTCTCCAGAGAATCAAAATGGCGCCGAGAACACGAATCGTGAAAATAGGCGCATTGCTTCTCTCGTAGTTTGACCTTTTGTTGGCGCTCAATTTTTATCTTTTGGGGATAGTAACACCCTACAATGATGATGGAACTGAAACGAAACCTGTCTCTCAGCCAGAAAGACGTACTTTTATAGAAAGAAAATATGTCCTCAAGCTTGGCGAGTTCATGGCTTCCCTGACAGCCTCGTGCTGTTTAACCTTGTCTCGATGTTCTTATATTCCATCTGAGCTTTGAAATTAGAGAGATTCTTTATTTTATCGCCTTTATTCCACTGAGATCGCTTCTACTTCGTAGCTGCAGCCATCTTATTTCCTGCTTTTCAGCCCGGGCTGAAATTCCGTTTCGATTACATGGGATTTTTTCAGACTTTTCAGCCCGGGCTGAATCCTTCTTCATGTAATCGCCAATTTGATTTCATGAGAATTTGTTTCAGAAGCCGGGCTGAAATTGGCCATGTAATCAGGCCCTTCCAGGTGATCTGGTGACGTCATTGCGCGAGACCGGAGAGAAAATTTTATTGCCGTATCCCATAAGGCAGCCCGCCCGTAGTCGTGAGTTTGCATTTGAATGATGGCGGTCACTGCCAGTGTGTTGATGCTTTTCAGAATTATTTTGTCTTGTCTTATACCGCGCTTGGAACTCGGAATTGTGCTGTGAGAAGTGTTGATTTGGACAGTTGGGAAGTCTCTTTCGACGGTGAATCTTTTCTACACTTGGATGGAAGCGATTTGAGTACTTTAATCGCACAACATGCAGCGCTGGCCGCATCGCATTGTAAGCTTGAAACTCACTTGGTGTTTTACTTCAATTTGCTTTTAATAGTGTACTTTCTATATAGTATTAAAGGTACTGTATTCCATCGATCTCTGGTTTGCTTTTATTTCGTCATTCATTTTATTATTATCGTATGTCGGCCACAGCACTAGTTCGGTCGACCATTCGATCAAACGCTCTCCAACTCAGTAAAGAAAAAAATTTAATAATCTGAATGGCACACGCCAAGAATTGCTAGAAAAGATTGGCCTGACCTTTAATGAATTTGGAGAGGTAGTTGTGGGCTATGTTGACATTGAGAATTACATTACACTATTTCTAAGTCGGTCAGGTGTACACAGAGTGCAGTTACAACACCAACCAACAGCATCATGATGGTTTCCCATGGCTGAAATGGTCACGCCATTTCACAGGGGAGAAAAGTGTCAGAGTGAAAATCATCGAGCCTTATAATTTACTGAGCACAGTGTAACAGTTGCTCTTTGGTTGGGAAATGATGACTATGACACTGTCCAAAAATGCACAGGGGCAGTTTATGAACAGCTTACACAACTTCAAACAATCAAACATGCACTAACCCACACCCCTGATTCCCTGGCGTTTTTTGCAAGTATTCCGCAAATGATCCCAGGACCGCAAATGATCCCAGGACCGCAAATGATCCCGGACCGCAAATGATCCCCAAATTGGACCGCAAATGATCCCGGACCGGAAATGATCCCCATATTGGACCGCAAATGATCCCGATCAAAAAATAAGGAATGGCATGGATGGTGGGATGGTGTCAATAGGGAATTGGCGTACGTGAATACCGATGTTTTCATTAAAGCCATCTTATAAATATAATGGCTTACAACTTGCTTTTTTTCATACTTTCGACTAAATTTTGTCGCTAACTACGATGTTATGAATATCACCACTCAATCATCAAAACACGACTTGGCTTGCATTTCTTTGCAATTCTCAGTAAAATTATGATCAATGCAACATACGCTACATATCCTCCTTTGTTTTAAACATTGATAATTCGGTGTTATAGTTAAATCACATTTTATCAGCCATTAACGCCACTCGTCTAAAGTTTTAAACTAAAATCTAACCATGAAGCAACTATTAATGAAGACGCTGCACCTGAGTAGACCTACAAGCCTACAACGCCGGCTACAACGCTTCATTACTCTGTAAAACACCTAGTGGTGCCCGGGTAGTGGTCCCAGTGTGTAGCACTGGAAATTTGAACAAATTTGTTTTGTAATTTTTCCTTGGTCGTATTTTGGCTTTAATTCCTCGGAAATGACTACTTGAGAATTCTAAGAAGCCAAAATTCCAAGCTATAATTATGAACTTCAGCTGCATGACCACGCAAGGCCAAGGCTTGCACTTCGTTTGACAATTAGCTGTTTGATAGATGTTTGATACTATCGCCACCGGAATTTCGAGAATGTTTACAAGCATGTATTTTTCTAAGACTTCTAATTCAATAGATCGTCTTCACGTGACTTGTTTTTATCCTCATCAGGCATAAGAGGCGGTATACCTATATCTGTTTACAATTAGCGTGCTTCGTTTGGAAACCACAGCATTTTGAATTTCAGGGTTATGGAGGTTGCGTGACGCAAGGCTACGATCGAGTTTGTTGAAAAATATATACTTATCTCATGATTTTGAGCCTTTTTAGAAGTTAGAGCATTAGAAAAAGGGCTTATGTTATTGCTTGTTTGTTTAGCACTGATAATCAGTCGCCTAGAAAGCCAAAATAAGTTCCAGATTTTAAACTATATTCCGGTCGCCATATTGGTGTACCGCAGATGTACACCAACATGGCGTTTTCTTACTGGGCAGTGTAAATTTCTGGGAAACATTTACGACGAATATCTGAAGTTTGGGGAAACGCACAGGCTTAAAACTTGGAGAAGTGCCTTATTTAGTTATCCTCTATAGCGTACATTACAATTTCTTAGCTTTTTCCATTGGCTGGTTTTCGATTTATTATTATTTTTTTTTATTGCGTGACAGCGAAAACGATCTGTACCCTTCGAAGAACAAAACAGCAACTGTGGAATATTTTTTTGTAAAATGGTAAAATATGTTTTTTAGTTCATTGTTTTTGTACATGTTCTCACCTTCCTCTGATATAAATCCATGCCATTCCTTATTTTTTGATCGGGATCATTTGCGGTCCGATATGGGGATCATTTCCGGTCCGGGATCATTTGCGGTCCAATTTGGGGATCATTTGCGGTCCTGGGATCATTTGCTGACCCGTACAGATCAGGTTTCAAGACATCGTTTATTTAAAGTTCAATAAATGATGGGTCGAAATATTAAAAAATGGTAACAAAAAGAACTCAACCTGATGTACAAAACTGGTGAGAAAACAAGAAATTATATTATTTCTTTACCGCACGACAAAATGTCCCACAGAAGCAAAGAAAATTGACTTTGCGTAAATGAGTTAATTATTGACTTTGGAGGACAAAAAAACGAAACCAAATACAACTGAATTTCATTCTTGTAACGGCTAACATTTGAGAAAACAATGAAAAATAAAAGCGAAGAACTCTTGTAAAATCAATCTGAAAACAACAAATCGAGAAATTTCTTCGCCGCGCGACGAAATATGACGGCGCTGCGAAAGAAAGATGAAAGTCGTAAATCACAAAGACGACAAAAACAAGCGAATTATTTTGAGATCAGTCGTATTTCAACTGTGTTAAATTAGTGGCCATTTTGATTCTTTTCCCAGCGGTTCTGTGGTAGCTTAATAAGACGCGGAAATATTTGAACGAAGCGAATAAACAAAATAAACAAAGCGCCTGGAGGTCGCCATACATATGCAGAAATCCAGCGTGCAAGTTACTGTTCACTTTTAAAACCTAAAATTCCCAAATAGAGGGAACCAAATGAAAGAAATGCGTAAGAAAGGTCAATAACAATAGATTTTCATTCAAGCTGAGGCGAAGAAACCTATTTAAAAGCAAAAAATTGTTCAAAATTTTGCACACGTGCTTCGCTGCATGACCACATGTTCAAATTATTCTTTACGCTAACGCTACAGCTTGAGTTTTTCGTGCCGACCGCTTTTCCAAACATTTTAACGCCTGTGGCTTTACCAGTCGTTCCAAAAGTTGAATTCAACTTCGAAGTAATAATGTACATCACCATTTTTGTTTCTTAAGTCCGAAAAGCTGCTTTAAATCTGCGATCTGAAAGCGCTCTGATCTTCATGTTTTCGCGGTGGTTGTAGGAAGAAAACCTTCTTCACCAGAAAGTCCTACGGACTCTGTACCACTTGATCTTCCATACTGAGGCCACCTAAGCATTGATTTGTATTTTTCCTTACTATTTTAAAGCCCAAAGCAGTAATTTATCCCTGTTAGGAGTGAAAACAAGACCTTGAAAGTTTTAAGATTTGTCCCCTAAACGCGCCATGATTACCTGCACTTTTCGAGCGCACGATTTTAAGAAGAAAAACCGTCTTTCTAGACAGCAAGCGGCGGAAAATGGGTGGAGCGAACTTTACAAGTAGTAGGACACAAAAAACCTCATAGAATAAAACTATTGTTGGCCCGTGGAAGTAGAGCCTGGAACAACGAAGCTGCGAGAAATGTTGAACAAAGTCCCGTAACTGATGGGGGAATTGCCATTGTTTAAGATCTCTGCGACGACACCAATGAGAATCCGTAGGAAAGATATCCGATTGTACAAGATCCATCTTTAGTTCGAGCAGCACAGATAGCTTCCTTCCGTCTTCTGCACACACTTCCTTCAACCAGCAAAGCTGAATACGCCCTCAAAATGTATGGATCAATGGAAAGAAGGTTCAACCACCTCTTGCGGGAGAGAACATGTCATGTGCCCATGCAGAAGGCCCACAAGCCAACTCACTGACTTTGTTGGTCTAGATAAACGTGTACTGAACTTTTCTTAGTTTAAAAATCTTTAAGAATACTCGGTAGTAAAGTTATAACTCCACTCACAACCAAAGCATGATGAGAAAAAAAGCCTTCCGACTGAAAACTGCCATGTTTATCCTCACAGCGCTATCGATGTGTCAATGGACTACATGCCGAAGGTCAGGACAAGCTCTACTAGGCGCGCAAAGAATTCTGTGCGGCTTTAAAAATAATTTCTCCTTGAAGATGATTGGTTAATTATTTACGGTCAGATCACCTGGCTTAGTCGAATGGAAAGCGCCCCAGCGACACCGCGGAAATACTTTTTTGGGGGCGCGATACAGTATTTTGCTGGTCAGCGGTACACCTTAACAAAACTACAAAATGTCTGCAACTTTTACATTGTTTTCACAGCGAGTCTTGTCGACAGTCAAAAAGATACAAAACTTAGAGCGCACACTGTAAACTTAGCTTTTAAACTCCGCTCATTTGTTGGATAGTTCTCAGTTAATATTATATATTGTGCCAAAGACAAACTGAACTTGTACACGGTGTGAAATTGTTGTTGTTTCGTGAGAGTACATGCTCGCAAGTGGCGAGCCAGTGGCAATTTACGTTACGATGTGCGCTAAGGCTAAAACTAGGCAGCTTTTATGTAGCTGTAGCGGTATTCTGAGGACATCAACTTCTCAAGTTTGTTGAATTGATGGGCTTTAACCGTATGAATCGGTATGTAAACGGCATTTCGATCAAATTCGTCGGGAAGACATGCTCGTGTTCGATTGGGGGCACTCGCGTAAGTAAACACGGTCATCCTGTCCTCACTCGGTATCACCGAATTATAGACCAAGTTGGCCGAAATCGAAGCAGTACTTCGTATAAATCTTAGACACGTTGGTGTAACAAGTGTAGGACTGAATCCCCAAAAGGGTTCAAAATTTGGCCTCAACTCGAGGAAGAATTCACCAAGGTATGTTTCATCATAAAATATCCAATTTTAATCATACTGTACTTCAGGAAGCTTGAGGCTGACGAAAATAAAATTTTAAATTTTCATGTTTATTATTGTTTCTTTGTTTCTTGTCATAATTTCGAATTGTTGCAGTTCTGTATTTTGCTTATAGCGCCTCTAAAGTGTGAAAATTATTTTAAACTAGTTGCATAGCTATTAGAGTTTAGAAAAAAAAGCTATTTAGCTATTAGAAAAAACCACAAGAAGTACATGACATCTGATTATCTTAAGATGGCAGAAGACATGGAATACAAAGCTGTTTAAAGGATAATTAAAAATACATGCATATGTTATTGTAAGACAATAAAAATACCATAAATTCTGGGTAATGACAGCTTCCAGTTAAAACTCAATAAATGAATTTCATTTTTAGTTATAAATAGGCTATCCCCCCTGTATTCACACAACAATCTTCTGATTATAAGGCCACCCAGACAATTTCTGACCACATTACCTTAGAGCCTGAGACTCTGTATAACTTTCTAAAATTAACATTTGTTTACATATTACTATTACCTGGATTTCCCAATAGAAAACTTCTTCTATTGTACATTTTTTTCTATTCTGGCTCAGCAAAAGTCCTTTTAGATACTGTCCATGGATGATTTCCACAACATCAATGCTGTAAAAACACCAACTGAGAGAACACTGACCAATGCTCTCCATATGGCAACTCCTCTCCTGACCATTCAGCCATCTGTTGATGGTGGGGAGAGGCAGGGGGCAGGAATCCGGAGAGAAATGCAAAATGCTAATTTGTCATTCATTAAGGCTTCAAATATTTTCAAAAACAAGAACTGAAAATGTTACTTGACTTTCATTTAGTGTCTTTAGAGACTTCTAGGCCAACGGGCAAAGAAAAATTCACCCTTGGGCTCAAAATGAGGCTCAAAATGAAACCCTTTGACAGTGGTTACGTCATAGCTGGTCATTCACTTGAAAGACGTGGGTAAGAGTAGCAAGGCTGAAAATGAAGGAAAAAAAGAAAAGGAAATGCCTAAGGACTGTGCAGCTAAATGACTAGGATGTGTTTTGAGTCTCTTAATTTACAGGGGACAGGAGCAGGACGAACAAGGGTGGGAGTCAAGAGATAGAGGTATGGAAAGTGGGAGAACAGGGTATGGGAAGTGGGAGGTTCTGACTCCACTGTCCCTTCCCCCACTTGATGCAGTACCTTGTCCCTAAGTAAAAGGTAAAGTCTGCATAGAGCCAAGTGGCCCATCAGGCCAGGCTTATCTTGGTTTCTGTAGCATGAACCGACTAGGAGTATTTCTACTACCCCCTGGATAGGATGCTAGTTGATCACAGAGTTACCCCCAGGATTAAATTCACCCGTACCCATATGTACACCTTTGTGGAGAGAGGCACCGTGAGAGTAAAAGTGTCTTGCCCAAAAACACAACACAATGTCCTTGACCAGGGCTCAAACACAAACCGCTCGATCCATTGCTGAGCGCACTAACCACAAGGCCACTGCACCTTCCACCTTGTCCCTTAGGCCTAACCTTAACCCTAAACCTAAAAAAAAGGAGTCTGTAGATTTCACTCAACTTTACCTCTTTTATCACTTGTGTATTTGAGACAATTTCTAATTTTCTCGCTTTCTGCCATTCAGTTTACTGTACCAAAGCCTGATTTTAAGTGATTCGCAACTACTGACGGAACTTGTTTTTGCAACTTACAACTTCAGACTTTGCACAAAATTTCTCACTGGAGAAAAGCAATGTTGTAGAACTTAAGTGATGAACTAAATGTAATAAATATTAATTTGTAAGAAATGTATCTGTTCTTTAATACATGCTTTTGTGTCTAGTATCTGAGTTAGATGCAGCGAAGATATATTACCAATGGTTTGTAGACGACAGTAAGCCAATTCAGAGACACAGTGGCATAAACAAACCCACTTGTCAGCCAATTTATCACAGGAAAAAAAATAAATACATATAATTACATATATATAATTTATTGCCATCAGGTGCTATAATGTCTCGTAATAAAGTGGTTACAAGTTAAGTAAGAATCTTACAGAAGGGAGGATGATACAATATTATTACTAAGGGAATCATAATTAATTTCATATTGATTCAAAGCATGTGATATGTACATGTTGATTGCAATGTAAAAATTATTTTGTAGTGATTGAGCAAAGCTCATCTGAATTAAATTAAATGAAAGGAAAAACAACAACAGTCAAATATATATAATGTAGGCTTAAACAATCTTTAATGATACAGAAATATCTTGTGAATGAAATGAACAAATGTAACAAATGTTTTATTCTGACAGCAAACGACAGGTACAAAAAATTTATTTCACCCGTTCCAAAAGGCGCAGAAAGTCAGAAAGGTGATAGAAACGCCAAAACGCCAGTCTTTAAAGACAAATTCTTATCAAAGTTTCTTGGACGCGTTCCGAAATATAATCTCAATGAACAAGCACCACACGTCGGCGCAAAGTGAGTGTGAATAAAACGGTCCCGACTTACATCTAGTACCTTAACCATTTCGCGCAAATTACACTTTAAATCCAACCAGTCTTCAAAATCCTTGCAAAACCTGCATACAGGACCAATCTTCTGCTTTGCTGGATACCCATCGTTGATTTTGACAATTCTGAGGCGAGGGCGGCTGAAGCAACGCGATCCACATTCTCGTCCCCAGTGCTACTCGTCTTAAAATGTCGTTGACGACATACGCCGTTTCTCCGACCACGTGACCAAAATAAACGGAGGCTCTGGGGACGAGAATGCGCGATCCACGCTTCGTCCGCTCGAGCTGGCTCGAGTCAGCAAACTACACATTACTCCACACAAAATGACTCCCCTGTACCACTATTCTTTACGAACATTGCTTGAGTATTAAAAACCCATTTAAGGGCGTCAAGCTCACCAATAACGAGAAGTATCAAGGATATTTTCAACCTTAAAACGAAGCAAAACACCGATCTCAGAGAACTGATCGATCGCAGGACAACACAGCCCGATGGTGATGACCACTGACCAGTTACTGTCACGTCAAAAAACGTATTTCCGCGGTGTCCGCCCCAGCTCTTTCAGCAAGCACAATCTAACGCACGATCTGATCGGTCCAAATGGTACGAATGTAATTGATTTTCTCAAACTTGCACACCTTATTGAAACCTCCCAAGGTGAACGGACAGGTTTCTTGCGGTCTGTTTTTTGCCCAAACGGTAACTTCAACGCATAAGCCATGGCGATTATAGTGCGGACTTGTTGTTGCGGCTGTGATCTGCGAACAGGCATTCTCCTGATCGGGATCTTTGGATTGGTGAGTGTTTTTCATGAATTTGTGTCAAGTTGCATGCATGTACGTGTACACGGCATGGTTTTCATTCAGCCATGCATATGCCTTCTCATATTTCTCACATACCGTTTCGCAAGAGTTTTTGATGAAGTTATTTATCTATTTATTTACATCAATATAGTGTGCAATAATAAAAGAACTGAAAAACTGAAACTATTTCTCCGTGAATTCATTCTACATGGGCTTAGCGTTTTCTGACCTCAACCTCTGTAAAGCCGTGATGTTAACCGACTTTAGCCTGGTGGTTGTTGGCCTGTCTTGCGTCTTCAAGCGTTGTTTGCGAACAGTCGCCTTAGCTGCCTTCAGCTTTTAAGCTTTTTTCGTCAAAAAAGGAAAGAAGGAATTATGAATGAGCTTTCGACAGTCCACCGATACTTCATCCTGTTTTGATCCAGTAATGGAAAATATACAATGCGAGTGAAAACCATTACAGCGCAGGCTGAATTTAGCTGTTAAAATATTTTCTTCTATCAATATCGTTCCACAACTCGTTTCAATCCTTGATAATTTGATAAACGTGAAAATACATTCATATTGTTGCCAGATATACCACGCTTTTGTGCGTCTGCTTATAATTTTACAGTTATCTGGGCGTTGTTGTACGTAGTCTTTGCATTTTCGAATGATACTGCGTTCATAAATTAACCATACTGTGTACGCATTGTAAGCTTGCATGTACAACTTTCAATTCCTATGTTAAAACGAATTCTGCTCTCAGCATTCCCTGAAAACACTTGATATTCATTTTTTGCCGTTTTATCATCATTTATAGATTGTAGTTCTTGAATAACAGCTAGTTTGGTTTCCTGCCGTTTGTCGGGACGTGACAAAATGCTTGATAACTCCCGGTTAACAAGAAGATCTGTTAGATCTTATAACCGCGCTTTTAAAATTTAACTGTTTTCTTAGTACTACAGTCGCAACGCAGTGCATATTCCAAAGCAATCTTTGATGATTCATTGATTACTGTAGACATCACAGCACTTGATCAACATAAACTCTATTGTCGCACCATCAGTCGTAGCCGTTGTGACATCTCCGATGACGTAATGGTCTTAATCTGGAAGTTTCTTCGGGATATGTATGGGCATGAAGATACGAACACTATTACAAACCGCTTTCTTTCTTTAAAGTCACGATTAAATTTAATTGTTTTTTTCCCTTGAGTTAAGGGTTAGCAAAGAAGTCACACGAGTCACATAATTCAAGAATTGCATTATCTACGGCTATCTTTAGTACGGTGGTTATTTCCCTATCAATGACGTAATCTTTGCACGTTCTGACACGTTCTTTGCTTGGCTTGCAAATATTTAATTTTCTTTCCGATCTATGAACTCGCTGCGATGAAACAGTCAAAGGATTTACTTCATTTGCCTAAAACCGCAAGAAATACTCGCAAAATTACAAATAAATTAATGACCGTCGCTTCTGCCGAAATAAACTTGCAAAGTAAACATGATCTTATTTGTCACGTAGCGAAAGTGAAAGCTGCAACGTCAGCGCATTCCATGGCTGACGTAATACCTTTTTTCAGCGTATTTATTATTCCCTTTAAATCCAACGCTTTGATAAAGCGAAAAGAAAATATATTTTACCCACAAAAAAGAAAACAATATCCGTAAAATTGTCGGTGTGTTTATGTTTTAACAGCTTCTGGCAGAAAAACATCACACGTTGCGTGACTCAAAGTTTGGCCGAGCGGAGGTCTGCGTCTGGTCTCCGACAAAAAAAAATAAAAAAAAACAAAAACCACGGGTAAACCTAGAACCGCACTCAGCCCATGGCCGCGCGGTTAATAAATAGCTACTCTAAATGCATGACTGATTCCAAGCATAATTCACGTAATCAACTCTGTCTAGTGTATCACTCTCTGAATCATACAAGGTGGAATTTTTTTCCTTGCTTTCACTGTAAAGATCTTTTATAAGTTTCCTGCTATAACTTTGCTGTATTAGACATTCATTTTAGCATCCCTTCTTATTTGTTATCAACTATTTGCATATTTAATAGCAGTGAAAACCCAGTGGAGTGTTCATGTGAAACCCTACTGCACGCAGCTGCCCACCCGCTACCCTCACCCTCCCCTGCCTTGCCACTGCCACCCCCACCCCCACCCCACACCACACTTCTCTAACTTAGGACTCTTTTTTATATATACAGGACTAAACTTAACTGTGGATATATTTGTACTATTTCCATTTTACAGCTTGGATCAGCATATTCTCTGTATTCAGGATTTCACTTCTATAAGATTCTTTCTGATTACAAGAAGGAAAATAATGATGACCCAACAGACCTTCCTGTGGATGAAAAATATTTTAATAGTATGTTTATTTTTCTTGCCTAATATTACATTTATTAAATCCTGTTCAGGCTGAGCTAAATGGCCATGCAGCTCTTTATGGCATTGATGGCTAATCCAGGGGATATGGGGATATTCCCATATATTATTGTGCCGTAGGATAGGTATGCAATTTGAGGTTCCTGATCCTTAAATGGGGTATCATTTTTGCCCCTGTTGGCATTGTGTTTCAAGTGTGATCCTTAGATAGGGTACCTAAATTGTAACAGGTAAAATTCCAGTGCCTAAATGCCCAGCTAAACAAAAAACAACTGAAATCCTATGCTTGATGCTTAACTTCCAATGTTACAGAAAGGAAATAAAGCTTACCCCTTCACGCCATTCTTAGTTTTTGTTTTTCCTTTTAAGAACGGTGTCATTTTTCTGGCGGGTTCCTTACAAAAGATGGGAGTATGTGTTTGCTTAATCCTTAAATAGCTTACAGTCAGGATTTAAGACCCTTTGTGGCACACACCTATTCGAAATTTACGGAAGTGCTCGCCCACCCAACACACGCAAACACCCAGTGGCTGATGCAATATCTAAGGAACAACTACTGACTGAGGTGTTTTTTGTCTTCTAAGTTGTCATCCACTTGAGCTATGCTGGCATGGCCTTTGCAGCGATCTCGCTGTTGGTAAATTTGTGCCTACTGGTATCCTATGGCATGGTAAGTCACCAATCAACAATGCAATTTTCTGCACAAAATCGTTACACATAAATCCAATCAGGAGAATTAAATATTAAACTTAACTATGTCACAGATTTAGGCCAGATTAAGACATTAGAAAATGGCTACCAAATTGAGTGAGGGTAACCAACTTAAACAGTAAATAAATATTTCAATAACACTAGTTATGGATAGTCAGAAATTAAGATTAAAAGTTATGGATGGCAAAATATTTTTTTGAAAAATTATCAAGCTGAATAATTTTTAAAGTTAATCTTGTGTCTTTGTCACCTTTAATTATTATGCCTGGGAGACATATTGTTTGTAACAAAGAGCCTCTATGGTTCAGTAATTTCGATCCATAGAAGTAATTTCTGTGCTAACATCAAGTTTCATCGCAAGTGTTTGGCGAAACTAAATAAATGAGACTAAATGTGACACAGTCCCTCTAAGAAAACTATCATACAAATGTATTAAAGTAAACTTTAGAAAATAAATTAAGGCCATGGATAACTGACATTTCCAAATTAATTGGAGATATTTTACATACAAATTATATATTTTTAAGAAGTTCAGATACCCCTTGGCTTTCCAGACATCCTGCTAAAAACACTCTATTAGTGCGTACTTTATAATGTCCCATGCCTGTCTGTCTCTCTGTCTGTCTGTCTGTCTGTCTGTATCTATGTATGTATGTCTACCTTTCTCTATCTCTTGGTCTCTGTAGCAGTGTTTTTATGTGACCAATACTGTTTGTTTATTTTGATTTCCTTCCTTCTTTGTGTATTATTAATCAAAACTATAGCAAAATTCTTGAACGTGATTGGCTATCAGCAGCCTGATTTGAGCATTAATTGGACAGTGTACACGTCATGCTTGTAATTGGACAGTACTTGTCATTTTGCGTGCGCTGTTGCGGTGCACTTGAGTAAACTGCTGTATTTTTCAGCATTCATAACAACATTTAATCGTTCAGCGATCAATGGTCATCAGTCAATGGTTTGTTTGTTTCTCGAATTTTGTCATAGTTTTGATTAATTGGTAACAGGAAATCATGTCGTCCAATTCAGTCTGTAATCATACTCGTGATTAACAAGTCGGACTCCTGCTTCGCGGTCTTCCAATTTTTTTAATCACTCATATGATTACAGACCAAATTGGACTCCACTCAGTCCTATTACCATTATCAATTATTTATAAACTTCTTTTTGTCTATGTTTTGCAGAGGAACAGATTTTTGGCCTTTCCTTGGGTGTTGTGGAGTCTCTTTGAACTTCTGTTCACTTTGGGAACATCAATTTTCCTTCTTGCCATCTCAAATGGAGTGAGTTTTATCTTAAACTGTTACTCACGATTAGTAAATTATTGAATAAAAAGCACCTTGACTCAAGTATGAAAGTATTTAAAGGAGCTACATCACAGTTGGCGCATCTTGAAAAGTTCAGCCTATATTTTTCAAGTTCATTATCTGTAATCCATGTTAATCTTCTCCATCCTTAACCGTCCTTGTTCCTTTATCATTATTATTATTATTATTATTATTATTATTATTATTATTATTATTAGCTCTTTGGTGTTTTTCTGTCTTAGTAAACTCTTATTTTCAGGCTTCCTTCAATTTAAAGGTAATTTTGCAGGTGGCCAAAATGACTCAAAGTACTGTGACTGAGCTCCCTATTTACAAATTGACTAAATTTCTGTTATTCCTAGTTTCCTTATATCTTCGTTGGAACAATCCTTGGATGGGTCCTATCGGTAAGTTCTGATCTATTTTTACTTTTAAGTGATCATTACTTACGGGGGGGGGGGGGGGGGGATTGTGTGATATTTATAAGTTAAGGGGAAGAATTTTATCAAGTTTATAGGTGATTTTTTAATTGTTTATTGCTCTTTATTTCTTAGATCTATTTCATCATCGTGGTTTTCTCGTACATTGAGGCTCTTCGTGAAGACCCTTCAGGAGGTTTAGCTGGGTTTCCATCTGATACCATGGTAACCATCATCATTTAAATAATTTTCCTGTTATAAGTTATGCAAGGCCAAATATGGACTTAATGTAGACTTACTCACTTATTATAAGGGGGCCACTATAAAGTGCCATCTTCAAGGTATCTATGTAAGGCATGCGATAATATTTTGGTTATTATTTTGCTGCAAAATTTAAAAGTCAAATTTTGTTAGACAATTGCCACAATTGCCAGTCATGTGCATGCTTATTACTGAACTTTCTAGGTAACAAATAGAGAACATTGGCCATGATTTTATCAATTTTTAGTATGAATCTATCGTGAACATTTGGCGTTCTCTGATTAGCTAAGCTACTCACTATTTTTTCTGTTGTAGATGGTGAGTAGCAGTGAGCTAGTGCTTGTTAAGAAAATGGCAGCAGCTTCTTTGTGTTTTCAAAGTGTCTGTAAAGAGAATTTAGATAGAGTTTAGAACGACTACTAGATTTATACTAAAACAATTAGATTATTTGTTCTTTATTTCTATGTGTGATCGAAATCTTGAACTCATAATCTAATTGTTTAAGTGGGGGTTTCGGTGAATAAGAAATGCTGTCAGTGTAAACATGAGCCACAGGGGATTGTTCCCAGAGCATTTCAAGTTCTTCCAAGCTTTCACATGAAAAACCTTTTTATATTACCAGTGCTTTTAGAGCACACTGCAAGAAAAAGGAAGTAAAATGAGTTTATTTGTTGAGATTATACTGAATGTAAGTTTTCTTTCCCTATGCCATCATTGCATGAGCAGCTGGTGCTTCTTTTGCCATGTGCTTCATTACAGGGTGCTAGGAAGTTTGACATCCAGTGATTATTTTTCTGACAAGTTAATGTAGAGAGGGCAAGGAAACTGCAGACAACTGAAATTCCTAGTATGAAATAGAAAATGTTATTTTGCTTTTCTTCCTTGGCCTGTACCTGAACCTATTTTCTGTGTGGAACTAGTATCCTTGGCTGCAAACGAGTCATTGGATTATACAGTGTAAAGTATTGAGTATTGCATTCTAGTCTAATCTAGTCTCATCTAGTCTAGTAGGGGCTTGTACTGTGTAGTGTAATTTAGTGTAGTCTATTCTGGTCTAGTCTAGTTTATTCTGTTCTATTCTGATCTAGTCTAGCTAGTCTAGTTTAGTTTTAGTTCTCCCTTATTATTATTATTATTTATTTATTTATTTATTTATTTATTTATTTATTTATTTATTGTCACTTACAGATCCGTGTTGTTGGGCCTGCCTACTCAAAGTTTCCATGAAGTCCTGCCTGAAACCAAGAACAGCTGTTAACCAGTAGAAGAAAATGCTGTTATTGTATTGTTTTTCATGTTTTTTTGATCTATGTTATCATTGAATTTTTTAAAGTCTCTTTTAGATGATTTTGTATACAAGGGCATGTCTCATTAACCCAAGTTGTAAAGGGTATGTACTAAAAACACATCGTATAACCTGCAAAGCAGCCAACTCATTACTTTAAAAAGATACGGGAATGTACACTGTGCAGTAGTGCTCCCTTACAGGGTACAAGGAAGTTTGACATCCAGTGATTATTTTTCTGACAAGTTAACGTGGAGAAGTCAAGGAAACTGCAGACAAGCTCAAATTCCTAGCATGAAATAGGAAATGTTATTTTGCTTTTCTTCCTTGGCCTGCACCTGAATCTATTTTCTGTGTGGCATTGGGGGTAGAAGTAGAAGGAAACAGTAGAAGAAAATGCTGTTATTGTACCGTTTTACATGTTATTTTTTATCTATGGTATCATTGAAGTTTTTAAAGTATCTTTTAGATGACGTTTTATACAAGGGCGTCTCCCATAAGGGTATTTACGTAAAACTCCTTGTATAACCGGCGAAGCAGCCAACCCGTTACCTTAAAAAGATATGGAAATGTGTGCACTGTAGAGTAGACCAATTAAATGCAAATTTCAAAATTGTGGCAGTATACCTTCTGTTCTTTCAACTTTGTCAGTTCCTGGGGGGGGGGGGGGGAACTCCCATATATGAAGGATGGGGGTGCTTGTCAGAAATTATTTTTAAAAGAGCCCCTAAGAGGTACCAAGATCCTGCTATGTGGACGTGGCTTGAAATTGGTTTCACCCCTAAAAGGTACCATTTCTAAAACAGCACATTTTCTACTGTCATTTTTTCGGCTCAATACCCTAAAAGGGACTGCAAAAGCTCCTGCTGTGTGGACCTTTTGAGGCTGAACACCCTAAGAGTACCAAAATCATGTTTTTAAGCCCGAAAAGGGTACGACAAGCACCCCCGCCCTTTATATGTGGGAGTCCCCCATCCCCAGGGCATCAGTTATTTATCTTTCTTTTGTTGGAGTATGCCGCTCACTGGAAACAATTCCCCCATCAAGTCACTATGTCTTGTGGGTACAAGTTAAGCAGCCGTTTCAATCTCCCCCCTCTTCTGACACATGGCAACAATATTTCATCCTTGAATTTTGCTTGCTTTCCGCCCTCTTCCTTCTCAGCCGTTGTTTGGGTGGTTAGACAACGCCAAAAGCATTGCGCAACAGGCCGAACGTCAGCGAGTGAGACAGTTGTAGAAATTAATGGGTTGATTTTCTGCACCGTCTCGAAGGCCTTCTCGACGATGAGCCTGAGGGAGATGAGAGAGATGACCCTGGGGAGGAGGTTGCTCTCTTGTCGGCGTGATACTGTCGTCTTACTCGAGGACGATCGAGGGCAGCCCTACCCTGCGAGCGGAGGGCAGTCCATGGTACATGGTGCTTACTTAGATTTTCGTAATGCTCTGTTCTGGAATGTGTGTGACATGCACGCATTTTGCATACGAACAAGATGGAACGAGCAATCCTCTTTCCTTCCCACGTGCAGCCCCACTAGCAAGCGTTGTGAAATAGATACCATTGGCCTTAGCACGGAGCTTTTTAATAGATCAGTGCGGGACTCAATTTAGTCTGTGTATTTGTTGCCCTCTGTGACAGACCATCGATGTGAAGTTGAGAACAGTTCCTTAAAAAATTTCTGTATCACCGTTTACGGAAGGCAATTGCCAAGTTCCTAGGCCTCAATATTTTTCCGCGGTCAATCGTTTCCGGATACGTCACCGAAATCAATTGAACGTGAAGGCCTGGAAGAAAGCCGTGAGCTAGGCAAGGAACTCTCACCAATATTATCTGGAGAACAAACTGAGTTACAGAAGGTCGAAAGGACTGAGGGAGAATTCTGCTAGTCGAGGAGAGTGCAGATGCAAGGCTGTCGGAGGAAAATGCTTGCAACTGCATTTATTACATGATTTTTACATGGCAAAGGTTGCCCATCCCGCCAAGGAGTGTATTATATAGTGCAAATTAATATAATACTGGGCTGTGCATGGTGCTCTTACAAAAAAAAATAAATCAAATTTGTCAAATGTTAAAATGTGCCCGTAGGGACAGTCTGAGAGGGGTCCCAGGTTTGAACTGGGCGTATGTTGGCTGGCTGTTGTATTCTGTCATTGTTCTTAGGAAGAAGCTGTTCTTGTAAATCTGTGGGTTGATGTAGGTTGCCTGTGATCTTGTGTTGTAACTTGAAGGCACCCTCAGGTGACCTGGGATGGAAATAGTGTTTCTGCCATGTAACGATTCGTGAAAAAACTATGCGGTGACATTTCCTTCTTAATTCAAGTGGTGGCCATTCAAGATCGTTTAACAACTGTATCACTATGCCATGTTCCCTTCTGTATTCTGGCTGCCCGCCTCTGGATGGTTTCCACGCTCTTCGCATCTTTCTTTGGATGGGGATCTCACACAGCTGATGCATACTCTACATGTGATCTTTCCAGGGCTATATATGCTTGCTCCTTGATCTGTTGCGGACATTGGATCCTTGATCTGTTGCACTTTGTTCAAGTCAGAGGATTCTTCCTTCCCGAACTCCTTTCCAGGGCTCTGCGAGGGGTTAAGGTATGGGTCTGTTGGTAGCGTTCTGTCTCTCAGGACCCAGTAGCGTGCGTTGCAGACGGAAATAACCCCTGTAAATAACTGTTATATCCGCTTTAAAAATCAGCGGTATGTGGCGGCTGCGACAAAGGTTACGGGCTCTGAGGCGAAATTTATCTGGGACAACATCAAGAGGTCGACAACGACAAAACGACGCCAGTTGATAAAAGAAAAATGGCCTACTTGTCTATAAGCTGTATAAGCTGTTAAGGCTGGTTTTCATTAGCGACGGAGTCGTAGTCGGAGTCATAATCAGAAGATTAAAGCGATACGATCTAGTGGAAATCAAACCGACGGAGTCGGAAGAAGAACACCCATTCCGCTTATGACTCCGTCGGTTACGATCTAGTGAAAACTAGACTGTCGGAGTCGGAAGCAAAACCGGAAGAATACACCAAGCACAATGCTCGATTCCGGGCCTTGTGATTGGTTGGTTCTTCCGCTTCTGCTTCCGACTCCGATAATCTGTTTTCACTAGATCATAAGCGACGGAGTCGTAAACGGAATCGGAAGAAATGGAAACGTTCTGATTCTTCCGACTCCGATTCCGTCGAGCTTATGACTCCGCTTACGACTCCGATTTTCGATTTTCACTAGGTCGTAAGCACTCTTACGTCTCTGACTACGACTCCGACACCTACTCCGTCGCTAGTGAAAACCAGCCTTTAGTTTAGCTATGGCCCTTTTGGAGAACAACTGTACGCGAGTTTTCAGGCGACAGTTCTGACGATGTCTGTGTTTGTTTGTTTGTTTGTTTTTTTATGTCTTTTTTTATTTTTTCACTTTATTCAGTCCAAATGTAATATCGTCATTGTGAGTAGCCTTTGAGGTGGTCTGATGTATGTCAATTGTACAAGTCAAGCTTTAGTGAACCGTGGCCAGAAAAGCATTCCAAACACTTCTAAAATACAGTCGGTTATTTCGTATTATTTAGCTTGAAGGAACACAAAGTTGTGCTGCTCTTCTTAAGAAAGAGCAACTAAAAAGGATTGGACGCTTTACGAAGTGAAAAGCCAGAAAATATCGATAACAATTTGAGAAACATTTGTATGCTGATATTTATAGATTTAGGACAAAAAATGATATCTACTTCAGCGTTCAATTTCAAATCAAGCAAAAAGGAAACAATGTGTCAAGGTTGGATATCAATTCGCTGCATTGATTGGCTCCTTGAAATAACGTGACGGTCGTTAGGGTCTTTATTGACTGTAACTTCCTTAACTACCATGTAAATCAGGAAGGGTAGCTGCGTACTACCGTTGCTGAGACGCATCTGAAAAGGGGTTCATTTCGCTGCTTCCTACTCTACGATTCACTAGAACTCTTACAGCACGCTCGGGCCGTCGTTAATAGCGAAGAAAACATGGCGATCTTGGTTCGTACTTGCTGCTGCGGCTGTGATCTGCGGACAGGTATTCTGCTCATCGGCATCTTTGGTCTGGTAGGTATTGTGTTGCTTCCCCGTTCGGTTTCGAGTAGTCTGTTTATGCTTATAAATTGGGCGTCTAGATGACGTTATGTACTTGCGTCTGTCCTGGTGCTATCTAGAAACGACGGCGTGATACAAATACTAGTTTTGTGTAAAGTTTGTTGCGGTTTGGGAAAACTCAGGGTTAGGGTTAGACAAGACCCCGAATCTGGCTCGCTTTGAGTTACACTGAAATAAAGCAGAAATTTAGTAAAAATTGCAACTCAGATAAAATTTAACCGTTTCGATATTCGTTCAGTGATAACCTCAATCAAAACCTACGCACTCGGATGAATTAGTGCAGGTGAACCAGATCTTTCCTTAAGGAGGAAAAGTACAGTTTACAACTAACGAACAATTTGTACATTAGTTTTGCTAATACTTTCTCATTTAGTTAAACATTAAGATTACTCAGTTGATTTGTTCAGTATTATTATATGGTATCCGTAAAATCTTCCACCTCTTGCAAAAGGAATATTGCTTAATATGTTAATTTTATAAAACCTGTTTGACGAATGCTGCTTTCAAATTCTTCCTTCTTCTTCCATGTGGCAGGCTCTCTCAGTCGAGTACCATCGAGGCGTCCTGTATTAATCTTCACAAAGAGGTTGACTTGTCGATTTTATATTTAAAATTTTAAACCCGTAATCATCTTCTACCCATGCAAAGGATAATTTTAGCTTGTGTTTTGCGCCATATTCAATCTGACGGGGAATGAACTTGACGAACTGACTAACTTCCCAGAGGGCCATCAAATTTAAGTGACTCCATAACCCTAAAAAACCGGTAAACAGTGTTGAAATAATTCTTACTTTTCCTCTTCCTGACAGCTTTACTCGGGTTATGTGATGTATGCCAATTATAGTGTCTACAAAACCCTTAATGACATCGAAAACACATACAGTTCATCGCCCCTTGATGATAGTGACTTGCCTGTGGCTTACAAGTATTTTAAAGGTACGTGTCTGTTATTTTCTTCTCCGTTTTCGTTGCTTCATCGCTCTACAAGAAATATATGAAGAGCCATAATGATTACCTGGCTCAAAGCAGATTTTGTATTTTGAGGGAGCCTTGTAGTCTTAGGGAACTTTTGAAAGCATAACTTACTCCAAATGAAATCTTATCTTTTCGGTGCCAATTCCCCGTATTCGCATGGTGGTGACATTTGTGAGTGTTCGGTACATATGAGTTGGCCTGAAGATTCGATTTTATTTATGCTGACGAGAACTCGCAACAAATCAAACGACAAAATGTTTTTCTTTTTTTCGTTTTTGTTAGTTATTATCCGCTTGTACCCCGTCGGAGTGGTTTTTGGAGGCATCTCGATGCTGGCAAATGCTCTACTGCTGTGGTCTTACGATTCGGTGAGTACAAGTCCTTATTTGCCAATATGGGTGTCTAGAAAGCGAAGACTGAAGACCCCTCGAAAACAAAGACCCCCTAGAAAACGAAATTCTACCCGTGAGGCGAAAGATCGATGGCACAACGCTTCGTTCGGTCACGTACTGTGGAAACAACCCAATAAATTTTACGGAAGTCGTCCTGACAAGTCTAGCCAGGGCGTTACAAAAACTAAGACCCTCAAAAAACGAAGACGTAAGACCTAAGAACCCGGTCAAAACTGTCGGCGAAATTAGCACTGAATAAGACATTAAATTGAATCACGCGCGTTGTGACCCCAACAAAACGAAGACAGAACTTATGGTAAACGAAGATGGAATCGCGGCCTAGCTTTTTCTTAGCTTTTCCCCCGGACGTAAACCGATGTAATGCTGCGCAAAGGTTTGCTCGCGTAAGGGCAAAGGGTTGTGTGACGGAACGGAATACTAAGGATATCTTCGCAAATCTTGAAATAATGCTTTGCAGCGGCTTCAAATGATGCTTTTGAATGCTAAGTGGGTCTTGATCTTTGTTTATTACTCCGTTTACATCGTTTGGTGTTTACCTCAGTTGAGCGCTGTTATATGACAGAAAGTCACGCCAACATCGCAAATTCATGTCGCGTGATTGCGCGTCACGACGTGATGGCTCGAAAGGTCATCAGGCTATAGGGGTGTTTCGGCGGAAAAAATAACAGCACTTCTTGTTTGTAAGACCGGGCACGATCTCGAATGATGTCGACTTTTCGGACGTTCAAGCTTCCCCAGCTAGTAAGGACTGACAACTTGACAACGGAATTGACCTATGCATCCCGTGCTGCAATTGCAACTAATTGGCCTTTACACAGCATAAAATGTCACGTAACCCTTAAGTCGACGGTTTACATCAGTTTACGTCGAGCGTCTTAGGTCTTAATTTTCCCAGATGAACACAAAATAGATAGAAACATTCTGCTCCCACGAAAAACAACACGACAACAGCTAGAAAAGAAACAAGATGGATTGATAAGGCAGGATTTCAATAGACACGTCAGCACGATTCGATCACATACAGTGATTTGGAGGGGGTCCTCGTTTTCAAGGGGGTCTTCCTTTTCTAGGGGGTCTTCGTTTTCGAGGTCTTCGTTTTCTAGGAGGTCTTCGTTTTCTAGGGGGTCTTCGTTTTCGAGGTCTTCGTTTTCTAGGAGGTCTTCGTTTTCAAGGGGGTCTTCGTTTTCGAGGTCTTCGTTTTCTAGGGGGGTCTTCGTTTTCGAGGGGTTTTGTCTTCGGTCTTCGGTCTTCGGTCTTCGCTCTCTATACACCCTTGCCAATATTGCTGCCGTACTGACTCAATCATTCCCTCATCGACAATTTTTTTATTATTATTCATTTCAGAGAAACCCGTATCTGGCTTTCCCTTACTTGATCTGGAACATTTTATGCTTCTTTACACTTTCGGACTCACGATCTTTCTCGTTGTAATTTGGAACGGGGTAAGTCGATCGGTTGTTCGCAAGTTGCAACAACGACAACAGCAACAACTAGCTTTATTTGCAAGACCATAAATACATACAGTGTTGCAAAAACGTTTGTAAACAAAAACTAAAACAGTAACGATTATCGTGATCATATAATAATGTTATGATATAGCAGTCAAGTTACATTGGTTTGATTTGAAAGTAGAATATTCCGTAAATCAAAGCAAGATGAAATAAACAAACGTTGCGTTGTAGTGGAAAAGATAACAGCTACCTCTCTCGCTCCCAGAGCCCACGTGTCTTTTGGTCAGGCGCTGACCAAAAGACACGTTTGCTCTGGGATTGAGATTGCCATGTTTTAAACCAAGGCACGCATGCGCCGTGAAACCGGAACTCCTAAAATCGTGGAGTCCGGAAATTGATTATTCCAGAGCTCCGTGTCTTGGCGCTGTCCAAAAGACACGTGGGCTGTGGGAACGAGATTGTGCCTGCAAATACTATAAAAGCAAAAATCATACCAGGTAAAAATGTTGAAGATCGTGAGTTAGCGAAACATTTTTATTTGCAGATCCAGTATCACTTTGTGGTGTATACTCTATATTGGCTCTTATCGGTAAGTTATCTACACTTTTCTTAATTAGAACATTCCCCTGTCATGAACCTATATTTTCTTGCGTTATTTCTTCACCGAGATGTGATAAAAATGTTTTTATCTTCTCCTAGATCTACCTCATCATCGTGGTGTACTCGTACATCCAAACCCTTCGTGAAGATCCGTCAGCATTTGATATTGTAATCGACCCTAACGTTGTCGTGGTAATTAAAATAGCTGTTCTGTTATAGAATGTTTTTATCCAATGTATTTGCATTTTGTTTGTGGCAGTATAATGTGGAAATTACCGAACACTGTCCCTTTGACTGGAATAATTTCGAGTCAAAAGGTTGCTATAGCTGGGTTTCCAAATTTGGGAGGGAGTAAAACAAAATATCACGACAAAGGTATGTCAGCCTGGAATCAGATATAAGAGTTCCTTGTTGTTCCTGACTTAATCGCGCTCTAACCCTCACGAGTTCTTTGGGCAAAACCCTTGCTTCTCAAAGATTGTTTTGTGCAAGTAGTCTTAGCATTTCGTGCATCATGGATTTTATTGTAATCATTAAAATAACACAACTTATTATGAGTGTCGATACAAAACAAAATGTTCAAGTTGTTCCCAGATAGAACTCAGGATTGCCGGCCAGGGCAACACGGTGGTTTGATTTACGGCTTTGTATTGAAACGTTGCTTAGTTTGAAGAAACACTCCTGGGATTAGAAACTGTACTTTTAATTTTGTAAAGACAGAAAAGACAAACTTCTGTTGACTTTATTCCTGCGCTTAACCTATTCCAGCTAGTTCCTCTTTTTCTTGTTATCACATGACTAATCGCATGGAATAATTAACGTTAATTTCGCTCCAAAAGTACGAAATACGAAAAGGAAAGAAAAGAAAGAAACAAATAGAAACAAATCTGTAAAAAACAAAGTGCAAATCAGTTTAAGTTCTCGGATTACAGCACTAGGCAGCACCATAATCGGCTTCTTTATATTTGCAAAACTCTCTTTAAAGGGTTAAGCCCTTGCTCAGTCTCTTATATACGAACATAAGGATGTGCACGTTTGTTTGTTTATTTTATTTATTTTACTTATTCATTTATTTTTTTCATTTTATACACAGATGCAGCCTGCACCGTATGCAAAGTTTCCTTGAAGTTCCGGGTGAATGTAACTGTCGACAGACTCGACAAGGCAATACGTCCAGCTGCTTTTTTGGGGGGTTGTATAATGTTTTAGCATACTGCATGCATAGTTTGCTGAAGTAGACTCTTACTCGTTCCCAGGCGCCAAGAGCGCGACGAAAACAGCGGGGTTAGGAAAAGCGACGCCTGGGAACGAATCAAGAAGAACATTAATGTTAAGAACTAACGAAGTTGTGCGCAATTTATATGTAAGCATCCATTGTTGCAGAAGTAGAATAATACAATAAAAAGCACATTGAGGAAATTTTTGCTGCCCTAGCTTGTCACTGAGTGTATAGAGATATTTGTATTTCAGACGCATTGATTTTCTTATGACAGTGGCAGTAATTCATATCAGGGATAAGTTTGTGCGTTGGAATATTACCATTGAAATTGTGATTGCTCAGCACACGCCATACTTGGTTTGTTGTAGCTTGAATATTGGGCTTTCTGTAAGAAAAAACTCCCTCATAGTGATTCCAGCTTACCTGCAAGACCGTCGAGACTGATTAAAAGCCAACGTTTTTTACTCCAAGCACTACTTTCTGTGAAAACTAGACGCTTCGTCAAGAAATGTCACAGAATAAAGAAGGGCCTTCTCATCTATCCTTTCAAGTGACTAGCGATAAAGCAAGCTGTTGACGCTCTACGTTAGGAACGTCTGGGACTATGATCTCCCATTTGGCGACCAAATACGACTACGAAGAAGAACGGCTAGTAATTTATGACTCGGCCTGAGTAATTATAAATTTCTAAGGCCAAAAACGTGTTAAAAGTTAGATTTCCATCGAAAGACACACAAAAGCAACAATATTTTGAATGAAAAGCGGTTATTTCAATGTTCCCAAGAGATCTCCACCCAACGGTGGCAACGAGGAAACGAAACTAATACCAGCGTGCATTACGATCGTAGCATCCACGTGCACACCACCTGGTATTAGACTGAGTTGCAGACGCGTTCATTTCGCTGCGCCGTACTCTACGTCTCACAAGAACCTTTACAGCACGCCAAGGGGGTCGTTACATTAAAAACATTTATGGCGATCTTGGTTCGTACGTGCTGCTGCGGCTGTGATTTGCGGACAGGCGTTCGGCTAATCGGGATCTTTGGCCTGGTAGGTGTTGTGTTTCCCCGCCGTTTAGTTTCGAGTTGTTTGTTCTGTCTGTTTGTCTTGTGTTTCTAGGTAACGCTCCTTATGCTATCTGAGAAACACTACGTGATGCAAAGGCCAGTTATATGTAAAATATGTTGCTGTTTGGGTCAATGGCGGTTTGCGAGTACGAGTCAGCAATGTTAGCTCGGGATAACAAGTCGACCCCTTGCTCGGCATGACAAACACTAACTTGACGGAAAAGAAATATAGATATTTAAAAAAAAAACAAAAAACAATCGCAACTCGTACAAACCAGTGCATTTATTCCGAATGGTAAAGACAATCAAAAGCTTGTCATTTCGAGGTATGTTACTCGTGGCAGATGAATCCAAAGTGAACTCGGCATTCTTACTTATCGCGGAAGTTTTAAGAAGTTCTTAGAACTATCCATGCGCCATTGGTTTATGCTAATGCTATGCGCTGTTGCCGCGCTGGACTAAATTCAAGAATTAAAATTCGACTTAAACACGGCAGTAGGAGACATAAAGTCATAATTTATTTTAATGTATGTTGTGTTTTTAAGGTTTGTTTTGTTGTTTCTGATCTAATTTGAATTTGACGCAATTTGGCGCACTGTTGGGCCAAATTCATTTGAGTTCGCCATTGCACTAACTACGTTTGGAATAGGCCTTAGTAATTTTCATTTCGTTAAATAATTCGCCGGATTACCTAGTTAGTTGGTGTTATTTTATAACATCAGTGGAATCTTCTGAATCTATCATTCTATCTATCAATTTAATGAATCTTATTCATTAAATTGTAGATAATTTTAACTTTAGCTAAGGTATATTTTATTGTGTGATTAGTGTCCCCAATTAGTTTTTTTTTAAAGCTGAAGACTAATGACACTTAAATGAAGTCATTCATTCATTCATTCAGTCAGTCAGTCAGTCAGTCAGTCAGTCATTTATTCATTTATTCTTGTAAAAAGGAATATTGCTTTATAAAAGTGGTGCACGAGTGATGTTTTCATCTAGTTTAATTTCCCGGAACTAGTTCCTTCTTTTTCCACATCTCATATGATCCCGGGCTTTGTCGTGTAGCATCAAGGTCGCGTGTATTAATTTCTAAATTTTGTGCTTAGAATTTTTGACCTGCAATCATCTTCCAAGTATCCAAAGGATGTGTTTACGCCATATTCATGCGGATGCCTACCAGACGGCCATTAAATTTAACTTTTAACTTCTTAACTGGCTGGTAAACAATGTTAGAATAAATCTAACTTTCCCTTATTTCACCAGCTTTCCGGAAGTTATATGATTTATTCTGGTTGCCATTCCTACCAAACTCTTACTGCCGAAATGAAAGACACGTCAAGTCCATCACCCCTTGAAGATATGCCCGTGGATTACAAGTATTTTAAAGGTAGGTCTATCTTTTCCGCAGTCGTTCGTTCTCTCTCTGTTTTCTTGCTCTATCGCTCGACAAGAAATGCACGTTACAATAAGCAAAATGCTTATTGACCGGCCTGGTTTTAACCATGGGCAGACTAGCCTTAGGAAGAGGAGCTTTTGAAAGTGAAATTTCCTCCAAAGGAAATCTTCCCTTTTAAGCCAATTTCGCAGAAGCTCAGAGTGATTATTTTAGGGCCTGTAACAAATTGCAATTACTGACAGAAAGGTTTTTTTAATTATTGCTATTATGACTTTTATAATTATTGATTAGCTATTACCAACCTGGGCCTCGTTGGAGTGGCTTTTGGAGGCATCTCGGTGCTGGCAAATTTGCTGTTGCTGTGGTCTTATGAATCCGTAAGTGCAGGTTTTTATTTATTAGCCAGTAAATATTTGCTCCTGCACCGACTCGATCGTTTCCTCATCAACTTTTTTATCTTCATTTCAGAACAACCCGTATCTGGCTTACCCTTACGTTGTATGGAACATTTTTATGCTTCTTTTCACTTTTGGAGTCACAATCTTCTTCATTGCAATCTGGAACAATCTGGTAAGGTGTTCGGAGTTGTTTCCAGAATGCGGCTCGTGTTCCCACAGCATTTCTCGTTCTCCCAAACTTCCACTCGTGTTTCTATAACTCGATAGAAACACAGTACATGTTTTCTACTTCTTAAATATTGGATTTCAGAGGTGGTCGCTTACGAAAGTTTCGAAAGTATTAACCACTTATTAACCGATAGTGAGGGCTTTACGGGAAAATCTCAAACCGAGAACTTGCCGCAAGAACGAGGACTGAGATTTTCCCGTAAAACCGAACAGGCGAGGTTAATAAGTTATTTATTACATGGCATTTTGCTTTGTTTTTGCAGGTCCGTAAGCGGTCCTTGGGCGCAAACCTTAAAGTAATAATCAGTATTTATCTCAGCAGATACCTGCAAATACTATCAAAACACAAGTCATACCGTGTAGGAATTGTCTGAAGATCGAGAGTTAACTAAAAATATTTTTAATTTGCAGTACTCGTTTGTGTTTTTGGGAAATACTTTGGGATGGCTCTTATCGGTAAGTTATCTACACTTGTCTAAATTAAAAGATTCCTCTGCCATGAACCTATATTTTCTTGCGTTATTTCTTCACCGGGATGTAATAAAAATGTTTTTATCTTCTCGCAGATCTACTTCATCATCGTGGTTTACTCGTACATCGAAACCCTTCGTCAAGATCCGTCAGCATTTGATCAGAGGCCTAGACCGGTCACCCTACCGGTAATTAAAGTAATGTTCTAAAAACGTCTCTGAGGCGCCGTCCGCACTACGCCGGTGAAATTGGAAAACCCAGCTTTATTTCTACGGTTAGGTCTACCGTCCACACTAATCCGTCACGAAAACTGAGCTTTTCGAAAACGCTCTTCAAACCGGAGGAATTTGAAAACGCCGGCTTTTCGTTTTCGCGTGGACGGAGAACATTTTCAAAAGGGAACCTTTCGAAAACGATGTAGTCACGCCGATAATCGTGTGATTTCCCTGCACGCGGTTTCCTAAAATAAAAAATCCAAAATGACCGGTGATCGTTGCGTTCTTAAATTCTTCCGCGGTAGAGTGGATGGATAACATTTGATGCGTTTTCAGAGCCGGTAAAACCTCCGTTTTCAAACTCCTCCGCCGTAATTTGGACGAGGCCTATGAAAGAACCAAATAAATAATACACGCTTTCGAAAGCAGAGTAAGTACCAGAATGTTCCGGTACGTAAGTAAGTCGCGGCTGAATGACTTCCGGTTCTAGACTGTTGTAGAGGCAGTCCTGAAAGTTTACTGAGGCTCTTTGTTTGTTTTCCTCGTAGATGCAGGTGCAGCCTCCACCTTATGCAAAGCTCCAAGAAGTTACGGCAGAATGAAACTGTCAACGAGGAAAAACGTCCCGTTGCTGCTTTTTTCGTTTTTTTGGGTTGTTTTAGCATACTTTAATACCACGTGTATTACATTCTTCCTCGTTCCCAGGCGCCATTGGATTTCGGCGGTAAAGAGCGAGGAAACAGGGAGCTTGGGGCGAGAGAGACTTGTGGTCGGGAGGAGTGACGCCTGGGAACGAATCAGGAAGTACGTTAATCACATCAAGAACAAACGAACTCCTGTGCAATTTATATGTAAGCATTCCTGATGCAGATGTAGAATAACAAAATAAAAAGCACACTGAGTTAATTTTTGCTGCCCTTGTCACTGAGTGTATAGATATTTTTTTCAGACGCATTTACTTTTTAAACAAACGAGCAACCTCGTTGTTCGACTCTTCGTTTCTTACTGCGCAAGAAACAAGCGACTCCGCCATTATAGACTCGATTTTGATTGGTATTAAAAACGATGGAAAGCTATTAAACAAGTTGCCTAGGGAAGCCAAGAAACACCCCTTGTTTGCTTTTTCTCTTCTTTCTACATCTCCAGCACCTTTCTAAGAATTCTTGCCGACCCCAACAATGCACATCTCTTTATCAGTCCAACAGGAAAGCCCACCTCAATGGCTCTCATTATTATTATTGTTATTATTATTATTATTATTATTATTATTATTATTATTATTATTATTATTATTATTATGTGAAGTTGAGAAACAGTTCCTTGAAAAAATATCTGTATCACTGTTCACTAGTTCCTAGGCCTCAATATTTTTCCGCGGTCAATCGTTTCCGGATACGTCATCGAAATCAACTGAACGTGAAGGCCTGGGAGAAAGCCGTGAACTACTGCAAGGAACTCACCAATATTATCTGGAGAACAAACTGAGTTACAGAAGCTCGAAAGGAATGAGGGAGAAATCTGCCAGGCTGTCGGAGGAAAATGCTTGCAACTGCATTTTTTACATGATTGTTACATGGCAAAGGTTGCCCATCCCGCCACGGAGTGTATTATATAGTGCAAATTAATACTGGGCTGTGCATGGGGCTCTTACAAAAAAATAAATAAAATTTGTTAAAAATGATAAAATGTGCCCGTAAAGCCAGACTGAGAGCGGTCTGGTTTGAACTGGCGTATGTTGGATGGCAAGCTGTTGTGTTCTGTCATTGTTCTTAAAAAGAAACTGTTCTTGTAGATCTCTCCTCGTGTCCCTGGGTTGATGAAGGTTGCCTGTGATCTTGTGTTGTAACTTGAAGGCCCTTCAGGTGACCTGGGATGGAAATAGTGTCTCTACCATGCAACGATTCGTGAAAAACTTCTATGCGGTGACATTTCCCGATCTTTCCCTCTTAGTTCAAGGGGCGGCCATTCAAGATCGTTTAACAACTGTGTCACTATGCTATCTTCCCTTCTGTATTCCCCCGCCTCTGGATTGTTCCCACACTCTTCATATCTTTCTTTAGATGGGGATTCCACACAGCTGATGCACACTCTACATGCGATCTTTCCAGGGCTATATACGCTTGCTCCTTGATCTGTTGTGGACATTGGATCCTTGATCTGTTGCAATTTGTTGAAGTCAGCGGATTCTTCCTTCCCGAACTCCCGTTCCAGGGCCCAGCAAGGGATTAAGGAATGGGTCTGTTGGTAGCGTTCGGTCTCTCAGGACCCAGTAGCGTGCGTTGCAGACTGAAATAACCCCTGTAAATAATATATCCGCTTTAAAAATCAGCGGTATGGGGCGTCTGCGACAAAGGTTTTAATGACTCTGAGGCGAAATTTATCTGGGACAACATCAATAGGACGCCGATGAAAAAACCACGCTAGTTTATAAAAGACAAATGGCCTACTAGTCTATAAGCTGTATAAGCTGTTAGTTTAGCTTTGGCCCTTTTGGAGAACAACGACAGTTCTGGCGACGTCTGTGTTTGTTTTTTATTTTATTTTTTATTTTATTTTTTCACTTTATTCAGTCCAAATGTAATATCGTCACTGTGATTAGCCTTTGAGGTGGTCTAATGTTTGTCAATTGTACAAGTCAAGCTCTAGTGAACCGTGGCCAGAAAAGCATTCCAAATACTTCTAAAATACAGTCGGTTATTTCGTATTATTTAGCTTGAAGGAACACAAAGTTGCGCTGCTCTTCTTAAGAAAGAGCAACTAAAAAGGGTTGGACGCTTTACGAAGTGAAAAGCCAGAAAATATCGATAAAAATTTGAGAAACATTTGTATGTATATTTATAGATTTAGGACAAAAAATGTTATCTACTTAAACACGGAGCGATCCTATAAAAGGCAAGGACACGCCACCTTTGAAGCACTTTGTTGCCTTTTTTGTGCAATTGTGGAAAGCTGAAACTAACGGTCGCATAACATACAAGTCGTGGAAATATCGTTTTTTTTCGTTAAAACAACGGAGTCATTGACGTAGAATAATAGAAGGTGAATAATAAAATTACAGTGAAAATAAAACTTATGTTAACACTTAAGAAGATGCCTCTGAAAGAACAAAAACGATGAATTATCTTCGTCACCTCACGGAACATTCAAATTTCGCCGCTAACTAAAATAACAAAGCTGACGCCTGCGATCAACGAGCTATCTGTTTCCATTTATCTCGGCATGCCGAGAACGAAAACAAATCTCGTAAGAGGTGACTTTGGTTAGCCTGTGAACAGACGGATTTATGAGCGTTATGATGGTGCAAACAAAATGCAAATTGAACAATGCTGAGTTATTCTTCAAACTGTTCTATATTCAGAGGAAGGAAATTGGAAACAAAAAGTACTACGAAGAAACAAGAGAACTTGAAAAATAGCAAAGTGAGATCTCACCTGAATATTGACGTTAGAAAGGAGGAGGAAGACTCGTGGCTGAATGCAATAAAAACCAAAATTGCGTTCGTAAAAGGCCGACGGAATTTTACTGAGCAGCAAGAGTACAACAGCAGCCAATGTTCTCCTTACCGTATCTCTTAAACATAAGCATAAGCACAAGGAATAGAACTTTTTCCATTTTCTTATGCTTATGCTTATGCTTATGTTGTGAATACTTGAGTGTGAACGGGGCATACATAAGCATAAGCGTAAGCATAAAGGGTTTTCTTGTCAGCGGAATACACAAAAATAAAATCCAGGCCCGCTCTGTCAGAATCTGTCAGCTGAAAACATGGCGACGCAGGTGAACGAAAAGTTGGCGGAATCTGTCCGCAATTATCCTTGTCTGTGCGACAAAAAATCGGCAGACTTTAATTCTTGTACAAGGTTATAATAATCGCCTTGTGTCTTTCTTCTCATAAAAATGTTTCTTATCCAGACCTTTCTCGGTTTTCTTTGTGTTTGTCTTTGCATAGGCAATCTTCTTCGATTTCTAAGGCTTAACAGTAGCAACAATCCAATTTCTACTTCGTTATCCGCCATCTTGGATTCCTGAGAGCTGAACTGCGCCTGCGCAATAGCCATCCTTATGCTTATGCTTATGTGACCCCGGTTCACACATATTTTTCTTATGTTTATGCTTATGCTTATGCTTATGTCAAAGTGTGAACCAGCCCTTAGATAACTGGCTGAAGAATAACCATATTACCGTAGATATAATATATTGCCTTCGCAGTCTGCTTGTATCTGGGTTTTTTTAAGAGTTTCAGTTACCAAACTTATTTCTCAACCGCGTTAATCCTCGAACGAGAAAAGGCACTCTAGCATCAAATGAACGAGACAGGGCATTTTATCGATTTGAGTAAACAGCTCGAATTCATACGATGGGCTTTCGCAAGAGGAACAAAATTATGAAGTTGAAATTAAAAAAGTCAGTTTTCTTTGTAAACTTTTCTCCTGAAGCTATCGCTTATTTAGTTCAAAAGGCATTGCTTACTTGTAAAATAGTACCGAAACAGGTAGAGTGTTTTTTCGGAGACGCGCGAAACAGTTGCCGCTAGCGACAAACGAGAACGTTTTGGGTCACGTGGCCTGAAGCCGTCAAATGAAAAGTCAAACACACGTGAGCACATTCCTTCGCGCGGTCTGTGACTCAGTACTTCCAGCCTGAGTTTTTCCCACGCGCTTCTTCTCATGATCAGTCGTCGATCTTTCGTTCTGATTGTTACTTAGTAGTGCAACCTAATACAGATAAAAGTTTTTTTGTAACATTTCTTTTCCTGAAGATCGATGTGAAGTGATAACGACGGACGAAAATGCGGTGACGACTTGCGATGATCTTATGCAAATCGTACGGGATAAATTAGAGTGTGTAGGAACGTGAAGGAATGTGATCACGTGCGCTTACCTATTCGGCGTCAGTTTTAGTCCACGTGGGCTTAATTCAAATACGCTTCTTGACAACGGCAACTGTTTCGCGCGTCTCTGAAAAAACAGTCTACCTGTTTCGGTAGTAAACCAGAAAATTACACCCGTCTCTCTCCAGAATTTTGTGGCAACGCGCTAAAATTAGACCTGAGTGAATAAGCCAATCAAATGGGAGCATTGGTCGTCCGTTGGGATTTGTGATTGGCAGGCTGAACACCTCAGCCTCGTCATATAGGTCGCTCCGTGTTTAAGCATTCAAATTCAAATCAAGCAAAAAAGAAACAATGTCAAGGTTGGATATCAATTCGCTGCATTGATTGGCTCCTAGAAATAACGTGACGGTCATTAGGGTCTTGAGTGACTGTAACTTCCTTAACTACCATGTAAATCAGGAAGGGCAGCTGCGTACTACGGTAATTGCTGAGACGCATCTGAAAAGGCGTTCATTTCGCGGTACTCTACGATTCACTAGAACTCTTAGAGCACGCTCAGGCCGTCGTTAACAGCGAAGAAAACATGGCGATTTTGGTTCGTACTTGCTGCTGCGGCTGTGATCTGCGGACAGGTATTCTGCTCATCGGCATCTTTGGTCTGGTAGGCATTGTGTTCCTTCCCCGCACGGTTTATGCCTATAAACTGCGCGTCTAGATAACGTTATATACTTGTGTCTGTCCCAGTGCTATCTAGAAACGGCGGCGTGATACAAATGCTAGTTTCGTGTAAAGTTTGTTGCTGTTTGGGTCAATGTTAGTTTGCGACTGCTTTTTTCTTGATGGGCCTCCTTTAGAAAAGGAAAACTCAGGGTTAGGGTTAGACAAGACCCCGAATCTGGCTCGCTTTGAGTTACACTGAAATAAAGCAGAAATTTAGTAAAAATTGCAACTCAGATAAAATTTAACCGTTTCGATATTCGTTCAGTGATAACCTCAGTCAAAACCTACGCACTCCGATGAACTAGTGCAAGTGAACCAGATCTTTCCTTAAGGAGGAAGAGTACAGTTTACAACTATCGAACAATTTGTACATTAGTTTTGCTAATACTTTCTCATTTAGTTAAACATTAAGACTACTCAGTTGATTTGTTCAGTATTATTATATGATATCCGTAAAATCTTCCACCTCTTGCAAAAGGAATATTGCTTAATATATTAATTATAAAAAATGTTTTACGAAGGCTGCTTTCAAGTACTTCCTTCTTCTTCCATGTGGCAGGCTTTCTCGAGTGCCATCGAGGCGTCTCTTCAAAGAGGCTGACTTGTCGATTTTATATTTAGAATTTTAAACCCGTAATCATCTTCCACCTATACAAAGGATAGTTTTAGGTGTTTTGCGTCATATTCAATCTGACGGGGAATAAATTAAACTTGACGAAACTAACCCCCCAGAGAAACATCAAATTTAATTGACTCCGTAACCCTAAAAAACCGATAAACAGTGTTGAAATAATTCTAACTTTTCCTCTTCCTAACAGCTTTACTCGGGTTATGTGATGTATGCCAATTATAGTGGATACAACACCCTTACTGACATCGAAAACGCATACAGTCCGTCGACCCTTGATGAAGACTTGCCTGTGGCTTACAAGTATTTTAAAGGTACGTGTCTGTTATTTTCTTTCTCCGTTTTCGTTGCTTCATCGCTCGACAAGAAATATATGAAGAAGCATAATGATTACCTGGCTTAAAGTAGATTTTGTATTTTGGGGGAGCCTTGTAGTCTTAGGGAACTTTTGAAAGCAGAACTTACTCCAAATGAAATCTCATCTTTTCGGTGCCAATTCCACCGTTTTCCCATGGTGGCGACATTGGAGAATGTTCGGTACATATGCGTTGGCCTGAAGATTCGATTTTATTTATGCTGACGAGAACTCGCAACAAATCAAAAGTACAAACACAAAATGTTTTTCTTTTTTCGTTTTTTTTTTTTTAGTTATTATCCGCTTGGGCCTGGTTGGAGTGGTTTTTGGAGGCATCTCGATGCTGGCAAATGCTCTATTGCTGGGGTCTTACGGTTCGGTGAGTACAAGTCCTTATTTGCCAATATTGCTCCCGTACTGACGCAATCATTCCCTCGTCGATAATTTTTTTTTTATTCTTCATTTCAGAGAAACCCGTATCTGGCTTTCCCTTACTTGGTCTGGAACATTTTTATGCTTCTTTACACTTTCGGACTCACGATCTTTTTCGTTGCAATCTGGAACGGGGTAAGTCGATCGGCTGTTCCCGAGTTGCAACAACAACAAGTAGCTTTATTTGCATGACCATGAATACATACAGTGTTGCAAAAACTTTTCTAAACGAAAACTAAAACAGTAACGATTATCGTGATCATACAATAATGTTATGATATAGCAGTCAAGTTACGTTGGTTTGATTTGAAAATAGAATATTGCGTAGATCAAAGCAAGATGAAACAAACAAACATTGCGTTGTAGTAGAAAAGATAACAGCTACCTCTGTGTTCGAATCGAAACTAATAGATGCCTGCAAATACTATAAAAACAAAAATCATACCAGGTAAAAATGTTGAAGATCGCGAGTTAACGAAAGATTTTTATTTGCAGTTCCAGTATGTCTTTGTGGTGAATATTCTATGGTGGCTCCTATCGGTAAGTCATCTACACTTTTCTTAATTACAACATTCCCCTGCCATGAACCTATATTTTCTTGCGATATTTTTTCACCGAGATGTGATAAAAATGTTTTTATCTTCTCCTAGATCTACCTCATCATCGTGGTGTACTCGTACATCCAAACCCTTCGTGAAGATCCGTCAGCATTTGATATTGCAATCGGCCCTAACGTTGTCGTGGTAATTAAAATAGCTGTTCTGTTATAGAATGTTTTTATCCAATGTATTTGCCTTTTGTTTGTGGCAGTATAATGTGGAAATTACCGAACACTGTCCCTTTAACTGGAATAATTTCGAGTCAAAAGGTTGCTATAGCTGCGTTTCCTAATTTGGGTAGGAGTAAAATAAAATCACGACAAAGGTATGTCAGTTTGCAATCAGGGATAAGAGTTCCTTGTTGTTCCTGACTTAATCGCGCTCTAACCCTCACGAGTTCTTTGGGTAAAACCCTTCTTTCTCAAAGATTGTTTTGTGCAAGTAGTCTTAGCATTTCATGCATCATGGATTTTATTGTAATCATTAAAAAAAACACAACTTATTATGAGTGTCGATACAAAACAAAATGTTCAAGTTGTTCCCAGATAGAACTCAGGATTGCCAGCCAGGGCAACACGGTGGTTTGATTTACGGCTTTGTATTGAGACGTTGCTTAGTTTGAAGAAACACTCCTGGGATTAGAAACTGTACTTTTAATTTTGTAAAGACAGAAAAGACAAACTTCTGTTGACTTTATTCCTGCGCTTAACCTATTCCAGCTAGTTCCTCTTTTTCTTGTTATCACATGACTAATCGCATGGAATAATTAACGTTAATTTCGCTCCAAAAGTACGAAATGCGAAAAGGAAAGAAAAGAAAGAAACAAATAGAAACAAATCTGTAAAAAACAAAGTGCAAATCAGTTTAAGTTCTCGGATTACAGCACTAGGCAGCACCATAATCGGCTTCTTTATATTTGCAAAACTCTCTTTAAAGGGTTAAGCCCTTGCTCAGTCTCTTATATACGAACATAAGGATGTGTACGTTTGTTTGTTTATTTTATTTATTTTACTTATTTATTTATTTTTTTCATTTTATACACAGATGCAGCCTGCACCGTATGCAAAGTTTCCTTGAAGTTCCGGGTGAATGGAACTGTCGACAGACTCGACAAGGCAACACGTCCAGCTGTTTTCTTGGGGGGTTGTATAATGTTTTAGCATACTGCATGCATAGTTTGCTGAAGTAGACTCTTACTCGTTCCCAGGCGCCAAGAGCGCGACGAAAACAGCGAGGTTAGGAAAAGCGACGCCTGGGAACGAATCAAGAAGAACATTAATGTTAAGAACTAACGAAGTTGTGCGCAATTTATATGTAAGCATCCATTGTTGCAGATGTAGAATAATACAATAAAAAGCACATTGAGGAAATTTTTGCTGCCCTAGCTTGTCACTGAGTGTATAGAGATATTTGTATTTCAGATGCATTGATTTTCTTATGACAGAGGGAGTAATTCATATCAGGGATAAGTTTGTGCGTTGGAATATTACCATTGAAATTGTGGTTGCTCAGCACACGCCATACTTGGTTTGTTGTAGCTTGAATATTGGGCTTTCTGTAAGAAAAAACTCCCTCATAGTGATTCCAGCTTACCTGCAAGACCGTCGAGACTGATTAAAAGCCAACGTTTTTTACTCCAAGCACTACTTTCTGTGAAAACTAGACGCTTCGTCAAGAAATGTCACAGAATAAAGAAGGGCCTTCTCATCTATCCTTTCAAGTGACTAGCGATAAAGCAAGCTGTTGACGCTCTACGTTAGGAACGTCTGGGACTATGATCTCCCATTTGGCGACCAAATACGACTACGAAGAAGAACGGCTAGTATTTTATGACTCGGCCCGAGTAATTATAAATTTCTAAGGCCAAAAACGTGTTAAAAGTTAGATTTCCATCGAAAGACACACAAAAGCAACAATATTTTGAATGAAAAGCGGTTATTTCAATGTTCCCAAGAGATCTCCACCCAACGGTGGCAACGAGGAAACGAAACTAATACCAGCGTGCATTACGATCGTAGCATCCACGTGCACACCACCTGGTATTAGACTGAGTTGCAGACGCGTTCATTTCGCTGCGCCGTACTCTACGTCTCACAAGAACCTTTACAGCACGCCAAGGCGGTCGTTACATTGAAAACATTTATGGCGATCTTGGTTCGTACGTGCTGCTGCGGCTGTGATTTGCGGACAGGCGTTCGGCTAATCGGCATCTTTGGTCTGGTAGGTGTTGTGTTTCCCCGCCGTTTAGTTTTGAGTTGTTTGTTCTGTCTGTTTGTCTTGTGTTTCTAGCTAACATTCCTTATGCTATCTGAGAAACACTACGTGATGCAGACGCCAGTTATATGTAAAATATGTTGCTGTTTGGGTCAATGGCGGTTTGCGAGTACGAGTCAGCAATGTTAGCTCGGGATAACAAGTCGACCCCTTGCTCGGCATGACAAACACTAACTTGACAGAAAAGAAATATAGATATTTAAAAAACAAACAAACAAACGCAACTCGTACAAACCAGTGCATTTATTCCGAATGGTAAAGACAATCAAATGCTTGTCATTTCGAGGTATGTTACTCGTGCAGATGAATTGA
This sequence comes from Orbicella faveolata, assembly GCF_042242905.1. NCBI lineage: Eukaryota > Metazoa > Cnidaria > Anthozoa > Scleractinia > Merulinidae > Orbicella > Orbicella faveolata. The sequence continues at coordinate 23,086,079 of NW_028301541.1, read as the reverse complement.
AAGTGAACTCGGCATTCTTACTTATCGCGGAAGTTTTAAGAAGTTCTTAGAACTATCCATGCGCCATTGGTTTATGCTAATGCTATGCGCTGTTGCCGCGCTGGACTAAATTCAAGAATTAAAATTCGACTTAAACACGGCAGTAGGAGACATATGAAATCATTCAGTTCTGCAAGTTGACGTTCGATACGACAACGTACGTACTTAGCGCGGCAGGCACTACTGAACCGCGGCACAGCAGGAACGTGACTTGGTTTGAGATGGCGTGCTCTTAAAGTCATAATTTATTTTAATGTATGTTGTGTTTTTAAGGTTTGTTTTGTTGTTTCTGATCTAATTTGAATTTGACGCAATTTGGCGCACTGTTGGGCCAAATTCATTTGAGTTCGCCATTGCAGCAACTACGTTTGGAATAGGCCTTAGTAATTTTCATTTCGTTAAATAATTCGCCGGATTACCTAATTGAGTTAGTTGGTGTTATTTTATAACATCAGTGGAATCTTCTGAATCTATCATTCTATCTATCAATTTAATGAATCTTATTCATTAAATTGTAAATAATTTTAACTCTAGCTAAGGTATATTTTATTGTGTGATTAGTGTCCCCAATTTGTTTTTTTTTTTAAAGCTTAAGACTAATGACACTTAAATGAAGTCATTCATTCATTCATTCAGTCAGTCAGTCAGTCAGTCAGTCAGTCAGTCAGTCAGTCAGTCAGTCAGTCAGTCAGTCAGTCATTTATTCATTTATTCTTGTAAAAGGAATATTGCTTTATAAAAGTGGTGCACGAGTGATGTTTTCATCTAGTTTATTTCCCGGAACTAGTTCCTTCTTTTTCCCCATCTCATATGATCCCGGGCTTTGTCGTGTACCATCAAGGTCGCGTGTATTAATTTCTAAATTTTATGCTTAGAATTTTTGACCTGCAATCATCTTCCAAGTATCCAAAGGATGTGTTTACGCCATATTCATGCGGATGCCTACCAGACGGCCATTAAATTTAACTTTTAACTTCTTAACTGGCTGGTAAACAATGTTAGAATAAATCTAACTTTCCCTTATTTCACCAGCTTTCCGGAAGTTATATGATTTATTCTGGTTGCCATTCCTACCAAACTCTTACTGCCGAAATGAAAGACACGTCAAGTCCATCACCCCTTGAAGATATGCCCGTGGATTACAAGTATTTTAAAGGTAGGTCTATCTTTTCCGCAGTCGTTCGTTCTCTCTCTGTTTTCTTGCTCTATCGCTCGACAAGAAATGCACGTTAAAATAAGCAAAATGCTTATTGAACGGCCTGGTTTTAACCATGGGCAGACTAGCCTTAAGAAGAGGAGCTTTTGAAAGTGAAATTTCCTCCAAAGGAAATCTTCCCTTTTAAGCCAATTTCGCAGAGGCTCAGAGTGATTATTTTAGGGCCTGTAACAAATTGCAATTACTGACAGAAAGGTTTTTTAAATTATTGCTATTATGACTTTTATAATTATTGATTAGCTGTTACCAACCTGGGCCTCGTTGGAGTGGCTTTTGGAGGAATCTCGGTGCTGGCAAATTTGCTGTTGCTGTGGTCCTATGAATCCGTAAGTGCAGGTTTTTATTTATTAGCCAGTAAATATTTGCTCCTGCACCGACTCGATCGTTTCCTCATCAACTTTTTTATCTTCATTTCAGAACAACCCGTATCTGGCTTACCCTTACGTTGTATGGAACATTTTTATGCTTCTTTTCACTTTTGGAGTCACGATCTTCTTCATTGCAATCTGGAACAATCTGTTAAGGTGTTCGGAGTTGTTTCCAGAATGCGGCTCGTGTTCCCACAGCATTTCTCGTTCTCCCAAACTTCCACTCGTGTTTCTATAACTCGATAGAAACAAAGTACATGTTTTCTACTTCTTAAATATTGGATTTCAGAGGTGGTCGCTTACGAAAGTTTCGAAAGTATTAACCACTTATTAACCGATAGTGAGGGCTTTACGGGAAAATCTCAAACCGAGAACTTGCCGCAAGAACGAGGACTGAGATTTTCCCGTAAAACCGAACGGGCGAGGTTAATAAGTTATTTATTACATGGCATTTTGCTTTGTTTTTGCAGGCCCGTAAGCGGTCCTTGGGCGCAAACCTTAAAGTAATAATCAGTATTTATCTCAGCAGATACCTGCAAATACTATAAAAACACAAGTCATACCGTGTAGGAATTGTCTGAAGATCGAGAGTTAACTAAAAATATTTTTAATTTGCAGTACTCGTTTATATTTTTGGGAAATACTTTGGGATGGCTCTTATCGGTAAGTTATCTACACTTGTCTAAATTAGAATATTCCCCCGCCATGAACCTATATTTTCTTGCGTTATATCTTCACCGGGATGTAATAAAAATGTTTTTATCTTCTCGCAGATCTACTTCATCATCGTGGTTTACTCGTACATCGAAACCCTTCGTCAAGATCCGTCAGCATTTGATCAGAGGCCTAGACCGGTCACCCTACCGGTAATTAAAGTAATGTTCTAAAAACGTCTCTGAGGCGCCGTCCGCACTACGCCGGTGAAATTGGAAAACCCAGCTTTATTTCTACGGTTAGGTCTACCGTCCACACTAATCCGTCACGAAAACTGAGCTTTTCGAAAACGCTCTTCAAACCGGAGGAATTTGAAAACGCCGGCTTTTCGTTTTCGCGTGGACGGAGAACATTTTCAAAAGGGAACCTTTCGAAAACGATGTAGTCACGCCGATAATCACGTGATTTCCCTGCCCGTAGTTTCCTAAAATAAAAAATCCAAAATGACCGGTGATTGTTGCGTTCTTAAATTCCTCCGCGGTAGAGTGGATGGATAACATTTGATGCGTTTTCAGAGCCGGTAAAACCTCCGTTTTCAAACTCCTCCGCCGTAATTTGGACGAGGCTTACGAAAGAACCAAATAATTAATACACGCTTTCGAAAGCAGAGTAAGTACCAGAATGTTCCGGTACGTAAGTAAGTCGCGGCTGAATGACTTCCGGTTCTAGACTGTTGTCGAGGCAGTCCTGAAAGTTTACTGAGGCTCTTTGTTCGTTTTCCTCGTAGATGCAGGTGCAGCCTCCACCTTATGCAAAGCTCCAAGAAGTTACGGCAGAATGAAACTGTCAACGAGGAAAACGTCCCGTTGCTGCTTTTTTCGTTTTTTTTGGGTTGTTTTAGCATACTTTAATACCACGTGTATTACATTCTTCCTCGTTCCCAGGCGCCATTGGATTTCGGCGGTAAAGAGCGAGGAAACAGGGAGCTTGGGGCGAGAGAACCTTGGGAACGAATCAGGAAGTACGTTAATCACATCAAGAACAAACGAACTCATGTGCAATTTATATGTAAGCATTCACTGATGCAGATGTAGAATAACAAAATAAAAAGCACACTGAGTTAATTTTTGCTGCCCTTGTCACTGAGTGTACAGATACTTTTTTCAGACGCATTTACTTTTTAAACAAAAGAGCAACCTCGCTGTTCGACTTTTCGTTTCTTACTGCGCAAGAAACAAGCGACTCCGCCATTTATAGACTCGATTTTGATTGGTATTAAAAACGATGGAAAGCTATTAAAGTGTTTTATTATTATTATTATTATTATTATTATTATTATTATTATTATTAAAGATTCGCACAGCTATTGATGATATTGAAGCTGGTTTCGTCATTGGCTCCGGGCAACAACAAGTTGTCTAGGAAAGCCAAGAAACACCCCTTGTTTGCTTTTTCTCTTCTTTCTACATCTCCAGCACCTTTCTAAGAATTCTTGCCGACCCCAACAATGCACATCTCTTTATCAGTCCAACAGGAAAGCCCACCTCAATGGCTCTTATTATTATTATTATTATTATTATTATTATTATTATTATTATTATTATTATTATTATTATTTTGATATTATTATTACTATTATAATTACCGAAAACTTAAGGAACAACAGAATTTCTGAATTTTTTACCAGATACATGTAAGATTCAAGTTTGTATGAAAAGTGCTCAATAAAGTTTGCTATTATTTTTTAAAAAATTATTATTATTATTATTATTATTATTATTATTATTATTATTATGTGAAGTTGAGAAACAGTTCCTTGAAAAAATATCTGTATCACTGTTCACGGAAGGCACTTGCCAAGTTCCTAGGCCTCAATATTTTTCCGAGGTCAATCGTTTCCGGATACGTCATCGAAATCAACTGAACGTGAAGGCCTGGGAGAAAGCCGTGAACTACTGCAAGGAACTGACCATTATTATCTGGAGAACAAACTGAGTTACAGAAGCTCGAAAGGAATGAGGGAGAAATCTGCCAGGCTGTCGGAGGAAAATGCTTGCAACTGCATTTATTACATGATTTTTACATGGCAAAGGTTGCCCATCCCGCCACGGAGTGTATTATATAGTGCAAATTAATACTGGGCTGTGCATGGGGCTCTTACAAAAAAATAAATAAAATTTGTTAAAAATGATAAAATGTGCCCGTAAAGCCAGACTGAGAGCGGTCTGGTTTGAACTGGCGTATGTTGGATGGCAAGCTGTTGTGTTCTGTCATTGTTCTTAAAAAGAAGCTGTTCTTGTAGATCTCTCCTCGTGTCCCTGGGTTGATGAAGGTTGCCTGTGATCTTGTGTTGTAACTTGAAGGCCCTTCAGGTGACCTGGGATGGAAATAGTGTCTCTACCATGCAACGATTCGTGAAAAACTTCTATGCGGTGACATTTCCCGATCTTTCCCTCTTAGTTCAAGGGACGGCCATTCAAGATCGTTTAACAACTGTGTCACTATGCTATCTTCCCTTCTGTATTCCCCCGCCTCTGGATTGTTCCCACACTCTTCATATCTTTCTTTAGATGGGGATTCCACACAGCTGATGCACACTCTACATGCGATCTTTCCAGGGCTATATACGCTTGCTCCTTGATCTGTTGTGGACATTGGATCCTTGATCTGTTGCAATTTGTTGAAGTCAGCGGATTCTTCCTTCCCGAACTCCTTTCCAGGGCCCAGCAAGGGATTAAGGAATGGGTCTGTTGGTAGCGTTCGGTCTCTCAGGACCCAGTAACGTGCGTTGCAGACTGAAATAACCCCTGTAAATAATATATCCGCTTTAAAAATCAGCGGTATGGGGCGTCTGCGACAAAGGTTTTAAGGGCTCTGAGGCGAAATTTATCTGGGACGACATCAATAGGACGCCGACGAAAAAACGACGCCAGTTTATAAGCTGTATAAGCTGTTAGTTTAGCTTTGGCCCTTTTGGAGAACAACGACAGTTCTGGCGACGTCTGTGTTTGTTTTTTACTTTATTTTTTATTTTATTTTTTCACTTTATTCAGTCCAACTGTAATATCGTCACTGTGATTAGCCTTTGAGGTGGTCTAATGTCTGTCAATTGTACAAGTCAAGCTCTAGTGAACCGTGGCCAGAAAAGCATTCCAAATACTTCTAAAATACAGTCGGTTATTTCGTATTATTTAGCTTGAAGGAACACAAAGTTGCGCTGCTCTTCTTAAGAAAGAGCAACTAAAAAGGATTGGACGCTTTACGAAGTGAAAAGCCAGAAAATATCGATAAAAATTTGAGAAACATTTGTATGTATATTTATAGATTTAGGACAAAAAATGTTATCTACTTAAACACGGAGCGATCCTATAAAAGGCAAGGACACGCCACCTTTGAAGCACTTTGTTGCCTTTTTTGTGCAATTGTGGAAAGCTGAAACTAACGGTCGCATAACATACAAGTCGTGGAAATATCGTTTTTTTTCGTTAAAACAACGGAGTCATTGACGTAGAATAATAGAAGGTGAATAATAAAATTACAGCGAAAATAAAACTTATGTTAACACTTAAGAAGATGCCTCTGAAAGAACAAAAACGATGAATTATCTTCGTCACCTCACGGAACATTCAAATTTCGCCGCTAACTAAAATAACAAAGCTGATGCCTGCGATCAACGAGCTATCTGTTTCCATTTATCTCGGCATGCCGAGAACGAAAACAAATCTCGTAAGAGGTGACTTTGGTTAGCCTGTGAACAGACGGATTTATGAGCGTTATGATGGTGCAAACAAAATGCAAATTGAACAATGCTGAGTTATTCTTCAAACTGTTCTATATTCAGAGGAAGGAAATTGGAAACAAAAAGTACTACGAAGAAACAAGAGAACTTGAAAAATAGCAAAGTGAGATCTCACCTGAATATTGACGTTAGAAAGGAGGAGGAAGACTCGTGGCTGAATGCAATAAAAACCAAAATTGCGTTCGTAAAAGGCCGACGGAATTTTACTGAGCAGCAAGAGTACAACAGCAGCCAATGTTCTCCTTACCGTATCTCTTAAACATAAGCATAAGCACAAGGAATGGAACTTTTTCCATTTTCTTGTGCTTATGCTTATGCTTATGTTGTGAATACTTGAGTGTGAACGGGGCATACATAAGCATAAGCGTAAGCATAAAGGGTTTTCTTGTCAGCGGAATACACAAAAATAAAATCCAGGCCCGCTCTGTCAGAATCTGTCAGCTGAAAACATGGCGACGCAGGTGAACGAAAAGTTGGCGGAATCTGTCCGCAATTATCCTTGTCTGTGCGACAAAAAATCGGCAGACTTTAATTCTTGTACAAGGTTATAATAATTGCCTTGTGTCTTTCTTCTCATAAAAATGTCTCTTATCCAGACCTTTCTCGGTTTTCTTTGTGTTTGTCTTTGCATAAGCAATCTTCTTCGATTTCTACGGCTTAACAGTAGCAACAATCCAATTTCTACTTCGTTATCCGCCATCTTGGATTCCTGAGAGCTGAACTGCGCCTGCGCAATAGCCATCCTTATGCTTATGCTTATGTGACCCCGGTTCACACATATTTTTCTTATGTTTATGCTTATGCTTATGCTTATGTCAAAGTGTGAACCAGCCCTTAGATAACTGGCTGAAGAATAACCATATTACCGTAGATATAATATATTGCCTTCGCAGTCTGCTTGTATCTGGGTTTTTTTAAGAGTTTCAGTTACCAAACTTATTTCTCAACCGCGTTAATCCTCAAACGAGAAAAGGCACTCTAGCATCAAATGAACTAGACAGGGCATTTTATCGATTTGAGTAAACAGCTCGAATTCATACGATGGGCTTTCGCAAGAGGAACAAAATTATGAAGTTGAAATTAAAAAAGTCAGTTTTCTTTGTAAACTTTTCTCCTGAAGCTATCGCTTATTTAGTTCAAAAGGCATTGCTTACTTGTAAAATAGTACCGAAACAGGTAGAGTGTTTTTTCGGAGACGCGCGAAACAGTTGCCGCCAGCGACAAACGAGAACGTTTTGGGTCACGTGGCCTGAAGCCGTCAAATGAAAAGTCAAACACACGTGAGCACATTCCTTCGCGCGGTCTGTGACTCAGTACTTCCAGCCTGAGTTTTTCCCACGCGCTTCTTCTCATGATCAGTCGTCGATCTTTCGTTCTGATTGTTACTTAGTAGTGCAACCTAATACAGATAAAAGTTTTTTGTAACATTTCTTTTCCCGAAGATCGATGTGAAGTGATAACGACGGACGAAAATGCGGTGACGACTTGCGATGATCTTATGCAAATCGTACGGGATAAATTAGAGTGTGTAGGAACGTGAAGGAATGTGATCACGTGCGCTTACCTATTCGGCGTCAGTTTTAGTCCACGTGGGCTTAATTCAAATACGCTTCTTGACAACGGCAACTGTTTCGCGCGTCTCTGAAAAAACAGTCTACCTGTTTCGGTAGTAAACCAGAAAATTACACCCGTCTCTCTCCAGAATTTTGTGGCAACGCGCTAAAATTAGACCTGAGTGAATAAGCCAATCAAATGGGAGCATTGGTCGTCCGTTGGGATTTGTGATTGGCAGGCTGAACACCTCAGCCTCGTCATATAGGTCGCTCCGTGTTTAAGCATTCAAATTCAAATCAAGCAAAAAAGAAACAATGTCAAGGTTGGATATCAATTCGCTGCATTGATTGGCTCCTAGAAATAACGTGACGGTCATTAGGGTCTTGAGTGACTGTAACTTCCTTAACTACCATGTAAATCAGGAAGGGCAGCTGCGTACTACGGTAATTGCTGAGACGCATCTGAAAAGGCGTTCATTTCGCGGTACTCTACGATTCACTAGAACTCTTAGAGCACGCTCAGGCCGTCGTTAACAGCGAAGAAAACATGGCGATTTTGGTTCGTACTTGCTGCTGCGGCTGTGATCTGCGGACAGGTATTCTGCTCATCGGCATCTTTGGTCTGGTAGGCATTGTGTTCCTTCCCCGCACGGTTTATGCCTATAAACTGCGCGTCTAGATAACGTTATATACTTGTGTCTGTCCCAGTGCTATCTAGAAACGGCGGCGTGATACAAATGCTAGTTTCGTGTAAAGTTTGTTGCTGTTTGGGTCAATGTTAGTTTGCGACTGCTTTTTTCTTGATGGGCCTCCTTTAGAAAAGGAAAACTCAGGGTTAGGGTTAGACAAGACCCCGAATCTGGCTCGCTTTGAGTTACACTGAAATAGAGCAGAAATTTAGTAAAAATAATTGCAACTCGGATAAAATTTAACCGTTTCGATATTCGTTCAGTGATAACCTCAATCAAAACCTACGCACTCCGATGAACTAGTGCAAGTGAACCAGATCTTTCCTTAAGGAGGAAGAGTACAGTTTACAACTATCGAACAATTTGTACATTAGTTTTGCTAATACTTTCTCATTTAGTTAAACATTAAGATTACTCAGTTGATTTGTTCAGTATTATTCTATGATATCCGTAAAATCTTCCACCTCTTGCAAAAGGAATATTGCTTAATATATTAATTATAAAAAATGTTTTACGAAGGCTGCTTTCAAGTACTTCCTTCTTCTTCCATGTGGCAGGCTTTCTCGAGTACCATCGAGGCGTCTCTTCAAAGAGGCTGACTTGTCGATTTTATATTTAGAATTTTAAACCCATAATCATCTTCCACCTATGCAAAGGATAGTTTTAGGTGGTGTTTTGCGCCATATTCAATCTGACGGGGAACAAATTAAACTTGACGAAACTAACCCCCCAGAGAAACATCAAATTTAATTGACTCCGTAACCCTAAAAAACCGATAAACAGTGTTGAAATAATTCTAACTTTTCCTCTTCCTAACAGCTTTACTCGGGTTATGTGATGTATGCCAATTATAGTGGATACAAAACCCTTACTGACATCGAAAACGCATACAGTCCGTCGACCCTTGATGAAGACTTGCCTGTGGCTTACAAGTATTTTAAAGGTACGTGTCTGTTATTTTCTTTCTCCGTTTTCGTTGCTTCATCGCTCGACAAGAAATATATGAAGAAGCATAATGATTACCTGGCTTAAAGTAGATTTTGTATTTTGGGGGAGCCTTGTAGTCTTAGGGAACTTTTGAAGGCAGAACTTACTCCAAATGAAATCTCATCTTTTCGGTGCCAATTCCACCGTTTTCCCATGGTGGCGACATTGGAGAATGTTCGGTACATATGCGTTGGCCTGAAGATTCGATTTTATTTATGCTGACGAGAACTCGCAACAAATCAAAAGTACAAACACAAAATGTTTTTCTTTTTTCGTTTTTTTTTTTTTAGTTATTATCCGCTTGGGCCTGGTTGGAATGGTTTTTGGAGGCATCTCGATGCTGGCAAATGCTCTATTGCTGGGGTCTTACGGTTCGGTGAGTACAAGTCCTTATTTGCCAATATTGCTCCCGTACTGACGCAACATTCCCTCGTCGATAATTTTTTTTATTCTTCATTTCAGAGAAACCCGTATCTGGCTTTCCCTTACTTGGTCTGGAACATTTTTATGCTTCTTTACACTTTCGGACTCACGATCTTTTTCGTTGCAATCTGGAACGGGGTAAGTCGATCGGCTGTTCCCGAGTTGCAACAACAACAAGTAGCTTTATTTGCATGACCATGAATACATACAGTGTTGCAAAAACTTTTCTAAACGAAAACTAAAACAGTAACGATTATCGTGATCATACAATAATGTTAAGATATAGCAGTCAAGTTACGTTGGTTTGATTTGAAAGTAGAATATTGCGTAGATCAAAGCAAGATGAAACAAACAAACATTGCGTTGTAGTGGAAAAGATAACAGCTACCTCTGTGTTCGAATCGAAACTAATAGATGCCTGCAAATACTATAAAAACAAAAATCATACCAGGTAAAAATGTTGAAGATCGCGAGTTAACGAAAGATTTTTATTTGCAGTTCCAGTATGTCTTTGTGGTGAATATTCTATGGTGGCTCCTATCGGTAAGTCATCTACACTTTTCTTAATTACAACATTCCCCTGCCATGAACCTATATTTTCTTGCGATATTTTTTCACCGAGATGTGATAAAAATGTTTTTATCTTCTCCTAGATCTACCTCATCGTCGTGGTGTACTCGTACATCCAAACCCTTCGTGAAGATCCGTCAGCATTTGATATTGCAATCGGCCCTAACGTTGTCGTGGTAATTAAAATAGCTGTTCTGTTATAGAATGTTTTTATCCAATGTATTTGCCTTTTGTTTGTGGCAGTATAATGTGGAAATTACCGAACACTGTCCCTTTGACTGGAATAATTTCGAGTCAAAAGGTTGCTATAGCTGCGTTTCCAAATTTGGGTGGGAGTAAAATAAAATCACGACAAAGGTATGTCAGTCTGCAATCAGGGATAAGAGTTCCTTGTTGTTCCTGACTTAATCGCGCTCTAACCCTCACGAGTTCTTTGGGTAAAACCCTTCTTTCTCAAAGATTGTTTTGTGCAAGTAGTCTTAGCATTTCATGCATCATGGATTTTATTGTAATCATTAAAAAAAACACAACTTATTACGAGTGTCGATACAAAACAAAATGTTCAAGTTGTTCCCAGATAGAACTCAGGATTGCCGGCCAGGGTAACACGATGGTTTGATTTACGGCTTTGTATTGAGACGTTGCTTAGTTTGAAGAAACACTCCTGGGACTAGAAACTGTAGTTTAAATTTTGTAAAGACAGAAAAGACAAAATTCTGTTGACTTTATTCCTGCGTTTGACCTATTCCAGCTAGTTCCTCTTTTTCTTGTTATCACATGACTAATCGCATGGAATAATTAACGTTAATTTCGCGCCAAAAGTACGAAATACAAAAAGGAAAGAAAAGAAAGAAACAAATAGAAACAAATCTGTAAAAAACAAAGTGCAAATCAGTTTAAGTTCTCGGATTACAGCACTAGGCAGCACCATAATCGGCTTCTTTATATTTGCAAAACTCTCTTTAAAGGGTTAAGCCCTTGCTCAGTCTCTTATATACGAACATAAGGATGTGCACGTTCGTTTGTTTATTTTATTTATTTTACTTATTTATTTATTTTTTTCATTTTATACACAGATGCAGCCTGCACCGTATGCAAAGTTTCCTTGAAGTTCCGGGTGAATGTAACTGTCGACAGACTCGACAAGGCAACACGTCCAGCTGTTTTCTTGGGGGGTTGTATAATGTTTTAGCATACTGCATGCATAGTTTGCTGAAGTAGACTCTTACTCGTTCCCAGGCGCCAAGAGCGCGACGAAAACGGCGGGGTTAGGAAAAGCGACGCCTGGGAACGAATCAAGAAGAACATTAATGTTAAGAACTAACGAAGTTGTGCGCAATTTATATGTAAGCATCCATTGTTGCAGATGTAGAATAATACAATAAAAAGCACATTGAGGAAATTTTTGCTGCTCTAGCTTGTCACTGAGTGTATAGAGATATTTGTATTTCAGATGCATTGATTTTCTTATGACAGTGGGAGTAATTCATATCAGGGATAAGTTTGTGCGTTGGAATATTACCATTGAAATTGTGGTTGCTCAGCACACGCCATACTTGGTTTGTTGTAGCTTGAATATTGGGCTTTCTGTAAGAAAAAACTCCCTCATAGTGATTTCAGCTTACCTGCAAGACCGTCGAGACTGATTAAAAGCCAACGTTTTTTACTCCAAGCACTACTTTCTGTGAAAACTAGACGCTTCGTCAAGAAATGTCACAGAATAAAGAAGGGCCTTCTCATCTATCCTTTCAAGTGACTACCGATAAAGCAAGCTGTTGACGCTCTACGTTAGGAACGTCTGGGACTATGATCTCCCATTTGGCGACCAAATACGACTACGAAGAAGAACGGCTAGTAATTTATGACTCGGCCCGAGTAATTATAAATTTCTAAGGCCAAAAACGTGTTAAAAGTTAGATTTCCATCGAAAGACACACAAAAGCAACAATATTTTGAATGAAAAGCGGTTATTTCAATGTTCCCAAGAGATCTCCACCCAACGGTGGCAACGAGGAAACGAAACTAATACCAGCGTGCATTACGATCGTAGCATCCACGTGCACACCACCTGGTATTAGACTGAGTTGCAGACGCGTTCATTTCGCTGCGCCGTACTCTACGTCTCACAAGAACCTTTACAGCACGCCAAGGCGGTCGTTACATTGAAAACATTTATGGCGATCTTGGTTCGTACGTGCTGCTGCGGCTGTGATTTGCGGACAGGCGTTCGGCTAATCGGGATCTTTGGTCTGGTAGGTGTTGTGTTTCCCCGCCGTTTAGTTTCGAGTTGTTTGTTCTGTCTGTTTGTCTTGTGTTTCTAGGTAACGCTCCTTATGCTATCTGAGAAACACTACGTGATGCAAACGCCAGTTATATGTAAAATATGTTGCTGTTCGGGTCAATGGCGGTTTGCGAGTACGAGTTAGCAATGTTAGCTCGGGATAACAAGTCGACCCCTTGCTCGGCATGACAAACACTAACTTGACAGAAAAGAAATATAGATATTTAAAAAAAAAAAAAAAACAATCGCAACTCGTACAAACCAGTGCATTTATTCCGAATGGTAAAGACAATCAAAAGCTTGTCATTTCGAGGTATGTTACTCGTGGCAGATGAATCCAAAGTGAACTCGGCATTCTTACTTATCGCGGAAGTTTTAAGAAGTTCTTAGAACTATCCATGCGCCATTGGTTTATGCTAATGCTATGCGCTGTTGCCGCGCTGGACTAAATTCAAGAATTAAAATTCGACTTAAACACGGCAGTAGGAGACATATGAAATCATTCAGTTCTGCAAGTTGACGTTCGATACGACAACGTACGTACTTAGCACGGCGGGCACTACTGAACCGCGGCACAGCAGGACTGACGTGACTTGGTTTGAGACGGCGTGCTCTTAAAGTCATAATTTATTTTAATGTATGTTGTCTTTTTAAGGTTTGTTTTGTTGTTTCTGATCTAATTTGAATTTGACGCAATTTGGCGCACTGTTGGGCCAAATTCATTTGAGTTCGCCATTGCACTAACTACGTTTGGAATAGGCCTTAGTAATTTTCATTTCGTTAAATAATTCGCCGGATTTCCTAGTTAGTTGGTGTTATTTTATAACATCAGTGGAATCTTCTGAATCTATCATTCTATCTATCAATTTAATGAATCTTATTCATTAAATTGTAAATAATTTTAACTTTAGCTAAGGTATATTTTATTGTGTGATTAGTGTCCCCAATTAGTTTTTTTTTAAAGCTGAAGACTAATGACACTTAAATGAAGTCATTCATT